>NC_080425.1:71131598-71431598 GCF_029873635.1 Malania oleifera | reverse complement strand
AAAGAACACCTCCTTGAAACGGCTCCAAGACATATCTGAAACATCGGCTCTCTGCTTCTCCAACAGATTCACTGCAGTCCACCAGCGCTTCACCTCCCCAGAAAGTTGGAAGGTAGCGTATAGGACCCTTTGTTTATCTGTGCAGTGGAGGACTTTCAAAATCCTCTCGGTCTTCTCGACTTAGTTTTCAGCCATCATCAGATCGAGTCCTCCTGAAAACGTTGGAGGGTGCATACGTGTGAACCTCTCGATGGTACACCCCACAGCAGTAGGAGAGCATTTGTGTCTCCGCCCGATCTCCCGCATGACATGCCTCATCAAACCCCGAGGCACTGAAGAAGACTCATCACTCGCAGTTGTCGCGACCTCCCGGGAGCGCGTGTGCCCCGAGCGGAGAAATAAAAATCAATTTTAATTTTTTTTGGGAAAAACAGGAATATCGGAGTCGCCACTAACCTTTAGTGCAGTTAGAACACATGATTACTACCCCGTTAGGGGTAAAATCGGTCTACATTACCAGAGTTGGGGTCGGGAGTTTGGTTACGCGAGGGGAAGGTACGAGC
Source organism: Malania oleifera (assembly GCF_029873635.1). Taxonomy (NCBI): domain Eukaryota; kingdom Viridiplantae; phylum Streptophyta; class Magnoliopsida; order Santalales; family Ximeniaceae; genus Malania; species Malania oleifera. The sequence continues at coordinate 71,431,035 of NC_080425.1, read as the reverse complement.
ACCCCCTACGCGCTCGTTCTTACGAACGGTACCTAATTAATTTGAAATTATCCCTAAGTTAATCTAATAAGCTTTTAAATTACTCCTTTTTATGAATTTATAAATAAATATGAAAAATAAATAAATAACTAAATAAATATAATATATACATATATATTCCCTCAGAGCTTAAAGGTACGTGAAGGCCGAAGGCTAATACCCCCCGCAATAAAATCATAGGGATAATAATCAAGAAAATACACTCCCAAAATTTTGAAATTGTATATAAAATTTCTATAGGAAAATACTAGTATGGGAGGTTTTAATATATATTAATAAGATAATAAGTGAAGATACTACACTATCCCTAATAATATTAATAATAACACATATCTACTAAGATATAACGAGTACTAAAATAAGTAATATAATCCCACATACCATGTGCATTAAGATCATAAGTACATATTATTACTTAAGATATTATATCACTGAATTATTACCCAAAAATACTCAAATCACTAAATATAATTACCTAGAGACCTAAGTTACTAAATACATTGCATTATTACTAAATATGTAATTGCCTAAAACCCTACTTTACTAAATAGGTATCATTACTCATAGTATTACTTTTATTACTAAATATGTAAAACCCTAAGTTGCTAATATGTGATATACATGTAACCAAAATTATTAATTTACATATAATGTCAATAAAACACCAAGCTATTAAATATGGAATACCACATTATCACAATAATAAATTTACAATATTATAAAAATGCTAATTAATATAATAAATATATAATATCAATAAAAATTCTACCACACTAACATTAATCATTTAACATATATACAATAGATACTACAAAAATCTAACCCTACAATATGAACATTAACATTAATAACAAAATTCAAACTTTGAATGTTAAAACGACAAAAATTCTACAATAATAATAATAATCGTTCAACCATAAACACAACAAAAATGAAAACATGAATATCAACACTTAAACAAATCTTACAGCGTTGTAAACCCTACACCATGAATATTAAATAATGTATAACAACAAGACAAACAAAGCATATATATTAAACATTAAAGCAAACATTACAATCCTAAAACCTTACAATAACAACCCTAGATTGTATGTAAACATTATCATAAAAAAAACTTTGAAACTACTCCAACAATTAATAATCTCACACCCCAGATAAATATAAACAAGAAATAATGTGACTGATTCAACACCAATAAAAAAAGTTTAACTTAAATAATAACAATAAATCAAGCATACTGAACATATAAATAATAAAACATACTAAAAAGACTCAAAATATTATCTTATCAATACTTGACCCTAAATAATACAATACCAATTCAATATATATATACATATACACACACACATAATACAACAGCAAAGGATATATTTTTTTTAACTATCAATTATTAAATAAATACACAATTACACAGAAATCTAGAATTTAAAACAAACAAAAAAATTCTGCAGTAAAAATGACTAGTTAATATCACAGAAAAAAAAAAAAACAATACACATGGGTATCCGTAATGAACTGTGTGTGAGGTGTGTGCGTTCCCTGTTCATGGTGCCGTGTGTGTGCGTGTATCGTGTTTGAGTGCAGGGACTTACAGAGGGGGGTGCAGCCGGGAGACGGTGACGGGAGCGAGTGACAGCGACGGTGACGGGAGTGAGTGACGATGGTTGTTGCGCGTGGCCTCGGATCTGTGGACGGCTGGGCGTGTGGCCACTGCTGCAGTGGTGCTCGGGTCCTCGGGTGGCTGTGTGGCCTGGAGGTGTGGAGGAGAGCTTCGGGTTGCTGTTGTTCGGCGGGGACTTGCAGTAGCGGCGGTGATTGCTGGGGAGGCCACCGGTGTTGGTCGGTGCAGCAGGGAGGATCTGGAGCGGGAGGAAATCACGGCTGTGGGAACTTCCAACTGGTATGGCAGTTCTGATAGTGGAGAGGATGGTGGCTGGAGCTCTCCTTCGTGGTGGCCGGAGAGAACGAGATGCTGAGGGTGGAGGCTGTGCGGATGCTCGCTGGTTCGTGGTGCGGTTGGTGGCTCGCCGAAGTTGCAGCAGGAAGAGGCGGCAAGGGGAGGCGAGGTGAGTTTGAGGGAGATTGGGGGAAGGGAGAGATGGAGAGAAGAGAGGTCTGGTGAGGGCAAAGAATCAGTGAGAAGAGAAGGGAAATTGGGCTGGCGAGCAGGGAGGAGCCGGGTTGTTTTTTTTTTCTTCTTGCGCTCACCCCCCCCCCCCCCGGCTGTCTTTTGGAGAGAAGCAAAAGGGTCCTTTTATAAAAAATTTTAGAAACCCTAACTCTCTCTTTTCCTTTTTGGTTTATTGCATTTTTATTATATTTTTTTCTTTTATATCTTTATGGAAATAATATATATGAGTACAATTACTAATATGGTAATAATGATATAATAATAATAATAATAATAATAATAATAAGGTAAAAATAATAATAAAGTGAATATAGAAATAAAGATAATAATAGCAAGAGTAATAAAAATTAATGATAATAGCCAAATAATAATAATAATAATAATAATAATAATAATAATAATAATAATAATGGTAAATATAGTGGTAAAAATAACAAATAAAAATAATAATAATAAAAATAAAAATAATAATAAATAAATAATAGTGATAATAATAAGTCACTTATAACAATATAGGAAAATAATAATAATATAGTAATAATAATAAATTACTTATATCAATATAGGAAAATAATAATAATAAAATAATAGTAATAATAATAAATTACTTATATCAATATAGAAAAATAGTTAACAATAATAATAATAGTGAAAAATAAAAATAAAAATATTAATAATAGTGTAAATAACAACAATAGAAATACTAGTAATAATAATAATAATAATAATAATAATAATAATAATAATAGTGATAATAAAAATAAGGTAATAATAATAATAATAATACAATGAGAAAAGACCCCTTGTTTCATTTGGTTAGGGCAAAAATAGGGTGTCTATAGCTGCCCCTCTTTGTAGGTTTCGTTGTTTCAAAGTAAAAGTAGGAACTCGCCTATGTTATTTGTAGCAACAAACCTGCAAAGACAAAAGACGCTGATTTTGGACCGGGCCAAATGTAAGAAAAGTGACCAAGATGATCTGTGCAAACCGACTTGCACCAGGCTCGAAAGCACATGAGGATAACTTGCACCAGGTGTAGGAACCCAAGCTATAGTTCACGAGGGGTGACTTGCACCGGGTGTAGGAACCCGAGCTATAGTTCACAAAGGGTGACTTGCACCGGGTGTAGGAACCCGAGCTATAGTTCACAAAGGGTGACTTGCACCGGGGGTAGGAACCCAAGCTATAGTTCATAAGGGGTGACTTGCACCGGGTGTAGGAACCCGAGCTATAGTTCACGACAGGTGACTTGCACCGGGTGTAGGAACCTGAGCTATAGTTCACGAGGGGTGACTTGCACCGGGTGTAGGAACCCGAGATATAGTTCATAACGGATGACTCGCACCGGGTGTAGGAACCCGAGCTATAGTTCATAAGAGGTGACTTGCACCGAGTGTAGGAACCCGAGCTATAGTTCACGAAGGGTGACTTGCATCAGGTGTAGGAACCCGAGCTATAGTTCATGAGAGGTGACTAGCACCGGGTGTAGGAACCTGAGCTATAGTTCATGAGAGGTGACTTGCACCGGGTGTAGGAACCCGAGCTATAGTTCATGAGAGGTGACTCGCACCGGGTGAAGGAACCCGAGCTATAGTTCATAAGAGGTGACTTGCACCGGGTGTAGGAACCCGAGCTATAGTTCACGAAGGGTGACTTGCACCAGGTGTAGGAACCCAAGCTATAGTTCATGAGAGGTGACTTGCACCGGGTGTAGGAACCTGAGCTATAGTTCATGAGAGGTGACTCGCACCAACTGTAGGAACCCGAGCTATAGTTCACAAAGGGTGACTTGCACCGGGTGTAGGAACCCGAGCTATAGTTCATAAGAGGTGACTTGCACCGGGTGTAGGAACCCGAGCTATAGTTCATAAGAGGTGACTTGCACCGGGTGTAGGAACCCGTGCTATAATTCACAAAGGGTGACTTGCACCGGGTGTAGGAACCCGAGCTATAGTTCATAAGAGGTGACTTGCACCGGGTATAGGAACCCGTGCTATAATTCACGAAGGGTGACTTGCACCGGGTGTAAGAACCTGAGCTATAGTTTGTGAGAGGTGACTTGCACCGGGTGTAGGAACCCGAGCTATAGTTCATGAGAGGTGACTTGCACCGGGTGTAGGAACCCGAGCTATAGTTCATAAGAGGTGACTTGCACTGGGTATAGGAACCCGTGCTATAATTCACGAAGGGTGACTCGCACCGGGTGTAGGAACCCGAGCTATAGTTCATGGAAAAAGACTCGCATCGGGTGTAGGAACCCGAGCTATAGCTCATAAGATGTGACTTGCCCCGGGTGTAGGAACCCGAGCTATAGTGTATGCAGTAATAACTCAAACATTAGTGAGACAAAGGTTGTTTGATAATGATCAAAAGAGATGCATGACAAGAGGAGTATGACTAGAATGCAGTAGTGCATGTATGTTGTCTACTGTGGTACCAGAACATGGGGATATGTTGCTACATGTTTCTATGCAATGCATGAAATGTATGGTAATGAAGGAAATGCCTGAATCTTTTCCCCAGTGCGTCCGTGATCAATAAACTCATCTTTCATCTTGGCCATGTTTTTGATACTTGCCACATTCGAATAGATATGTAACTGATCTTGGCTCAATTTTCTGAATTCATCCAATCATGGAGACGATTGACTTGGCTAAAAGGAAACTCAATAAAAAAATCTGCCCCAGTTGAATGGATCTACAACCAATTATTAACCCTGTTTGCTTATTGCAATTGGATAGGGAGACATCTGACAAGATTTGACACGACAATTGCCTCATTGCAAATGTATCGATAAAAGCTCCCAATTTCATATGAAGGCCACAACCTCCCCGGATTCTGCCTCATTCATTGATTGTATACCACATTTCCAATTTTCACAAAAGCTCCTGAACATGGGATCTACCTAAGTCATATTTGCTGATCATGCCTGAAACGGGAAGCATACTAGCAAACTCTTTTGATTACCCTAATCTCGAGACTATGAAAAAGGTTTTTTTTTTTTTTAGCGAGAAATATCCAACCATGCAATTGTGACATCCCTTTTGCTACATCAAAAGATCATATGTGCAAGATGACTAGTTTACCAAGCTTAAATGTCAGTTCAAAAGCGAAAACTTTATACCAGTATTCAAAAGTCGAAGCACATGAATGTTAAGTTGTCAAGCTTAATCCTTATTTGACTGATCTTTCCCTTTTGTTGATGACACCAAACATTTCTCCCTCCTTTTGCCTTATTCTGTTGTGAACCCCTGTAATTCTCAAGTTTAACTATCGCCTCAGGTTCAGTTCATGTTTTGATCTCAAGATGGTCTTTAAGACTCGCACGAAACGTAGGCTTGGGGATATAGGTTTTCTGAAGAAGAAGGAAACTGTGGCTCGAAAATCCCAACCCATAATCACATTTTCTGCCCCAGTTTAAGTTAAGGCACTTTGTTTTGGCTTTGACCGAACTTGTCCTTTGAACAAGCTGCCTACGTACCTTTTCAGGATTAGGTCATTACGTAGTTCAGACTCGTCATTGAGTCTGACAAATCATTTGAGACAATAATGTATACCAATCTGGTCAGGACTTTCATTTGGACTGTAATATAGGCTAGGGGCATAGGTTAAAGAAAGAAAGAGTTAAATAGGTCTCAAAATCATCATTTTCATCAGGGGTAATTTGGTCAAAGATCACATGCGTAGTATGTCCCTCTTTCTCTTTTCTTCTTTCTCTTTTCCATTTTCTTTTACTGCTCCCTTTTGTTTTTCTCTTTCATGAAGGGATTTTGTCATTTTTGTTTGGACTTTATTTGGGACTAATCCTTTAAAATTGCCCCAGTGTGGGGTGTGATCCTTTGACGGGTTAATCAATAAATGAATTTTTCAGGCTTAAAAGGGCTTGCAAGGGATCTCTTTTCGTTTCTTTTGGGTGGCAGAAAGATGGCCTGCCATCATTTTGGGTAGCTAATTTTTGTCTCATATGACTTGCCAGACCCTAAGGGACCCATACCCAGGTCAAATTTTGTGAACTGACTTTTGAAAAAAAATACTGGCTTATCATTCAAGCTCAACTTGGTTACCAAATGGTAAATCATTGTTTGGTTCTTTTACGAGAAAAAAGATCGGCCAATGATGGCCATCTATCATTTGATCAAAACATGAGTAATGAACAGTCATTAGATTTATGAAGTAAAACATCATCTTATTTAATTTCCTCGAGAGTTTACAGGGTTTCTAAGAAAAATATTTCTTTACCGCATCTGAGTTCGTGGGGTGCACCAGATCAGTTCCATCCATGTCTGATAACAATAGGGCACCTCCTGAAAATGCTTTCTTTACCACATACGGTCCTTCATAATTTGGGGTCCACTTTCCTCGAGGGTCATTATGAATTGGTAAAATCTTTTTTAAGACTAGATCTCCTTCCTGAAACCTTCGAGGACGCACTTTCTTGTTAAAGGCTCTCATCATTCTCCTTTGATATAATTGTCCATGAACTATAGCTGTCAATCTTTTTTCTTCAATTAGATTCAACTGGTCGTACCTAGATTGCACACATTCTGCTTCAATTAACTATGCTTTTTTTAAGACTCGTAACGATGGAATCTCAACTTCTATTGGAATTACGGCTTCCATTCCATACACCAAAGAGAAAGGGGTAGCCCCTGTGGATGTTCGAACAGTGGTCCGGTAGGCCAATAAAGCGAAAGGTAACTTCTCATGCCAGTCTCTATAGGTCTCTGTCATTTTTTCCAAGATGCTCTTGATATTCTTATTGGCCGCTTCCACCGCTCCATTCATTTGAGGTCGGTAAGGGGCTGAATTATGATGCTTGACCTTGAACTGATAGCATAACTTTGTCATGACCTCGTTGTTCAAGTTTTTGGCATTGTCTGATATTATCCTTTCTGGGATCCCATACCTGCAAATTAATTCTCTTCTGATAAAACGATTGATTACACCTTGAGTGACATTAGAGTATGATGCCGCTTCTACCCATTTTGTGAAGTAATCAATGGCCACGAAAATGAATCGATGCCCATTACTGGCCTTCGGGGTTATCGGTCCGATCACATCCATGCCCCATGCTGAGAAAGGCCAAGGTGTAGATAAAACCTGGAGTTGAGTAGGTGGGACTTGTATGCGATCTCCATAGATTTGACACTTATGGCATTTTCGAACATATTCTATACAATCCCATTCCATGGTTATCCAATAGTATCCACTCCTTAGGATTTTTCGGGCCAACAAGTGACCTCCCGCATGGGTCCCACAAACGCCGTCATGTACTTCCTATATGATTTGTCTTGCCTCTTGCAATTCCACGCACCGTAGGAGGGTCATATCATGGTTCTTTTTATACAATATCTCCCCATCTAAGAAGAATCCCATAGCTAGCCTCCTAATTGTCTTCCGGTCATTATTAGAGGCTCCTATGGGGTATTCCTTCCATTGAATGTATGTTTTGATATCATGAAACCATGGCTTTCCGTCAGCTTCTTCCGTCATTATACAATATGCTGGCTCCCTATGCATCCTTATTCGAATGGGTTCAATCTCTGTTCCAGGCTCAACCTTAAATAAAGCCGCCAATGTTGCTAGCGCATCAGGAATTAAATTACTCTCTCTCAGTAAATGCGAAAAACTGATAGTATCGAATTCCTGCATCATTTCCTGAATATACTCCTGATATGGTATTAACTTGGAATCCCGGGTTTCCCACTTTCCAGTCAATTGATAAATTACCAAAGCGGAATCTCCTTTTACGATCAATTTTTTAATGCCTCGGTCAAAAGCTGCTTGTAAGCCCAATACGCACGCTTCATACTTAGCTATATTATTGGTACACGGAAAGGTGAGTTTGGCTGTGACTGGGTAATATTTACCCTCTGGTGATATGAGTAAAACCCCTATTCCATGCCCCCATACATTGGTTGCCCCGTCAAATAGCATCTTCCACCCAACATTACCTTCCTTTTCTTGATCAATTGAATCAATATCTTGATCCGAGAAGTCAAACTCCATGGGTTGGTAATCGTTAACAGCCCTATCAGCCAAATATTCTGCTATAATGCTCCCTTTGATGGCTTTTCTCGTTACATATGTAATATCATATTCAGTCAACAGCATTTGCCAATGAGCCATCCGTCCTGTTACTGCAGGTTTCTCGAAAACATACTTAATCGGATCCATTTTAGAAATCAGCCATCTTGTGTAATACAGCGTGTATTGCCTTAATCTGCTAACCACCCACACCAAAGCGCAACATGTCTTCTCCAGGTTAGAGTACCTAGATTCGTATTCCGTGAACTTTTTGCTTAAATAATAGATGGCGCGCTCCTTTCTTCCGGACTCATCGTGTTGTCCTAACACACACCCCATGGAATTCTCTGATACTACTAAGTATAATATAAGAGGCCTTCTAGGTACAGGGGGAACCAAAACTGGAGGGTTCAATAGATATTCTTTTATTTTCTCAAAAGCTTTCTGACAATCTTCATTCCATTTTTCGGGGTTATCCTTCTTTAGCAGCTTAAATATGGGCTCACAAGTAGCAGTCAACTGAGATATAAATCGGGCTATGTAGTTTAATTTGCCCAAGAAACTCCTGACCTCTTTTTTGGTTTTGGGACTAGGCATTTCTCGAATAGCTTTTATTTTATCTGGGTCTACCTCAATCCCTTTCTCACTTACGATAAATCCCAACAATTTTCCTGAAGAAGCTCCGAATGTACATTTTTTTGGATTTAATTTCAGTTGACATTTTCGTAGCCTTTTAAATAGCTTCCTTAAGTTCATCACATGGCTATACTCATCCCGAGACTTAACGATCATGTCGTCCACATATACTTCTATCTCCTTATGCATCAAGTCGTGGAATAACGTTACCATGGCTCTCTGATAGGTTGCCCCTGCATTCTTTAAATCGAAAGGCATAACCTTGTAGCAAAAGGTTCCCCATAAGGTGATAAACGTGGCCTTCTCTTTATCTTCCGGGGCCATCTTAATTTGATTATATCCAGAAAATCAATCCATGAATGAAAACAGGGCATGTCCCGCCATATTGTCTACCAGCACATCTATGTGTGGAAGTGGGAAATTATCTTTAGGGCTAGCTTTATTCAAGTCTCGATAGTCAACACAGACTCTCACTTTTCCATTTTTATTCATTATTGGAACTACATTGGCCATCCACTCTGGATATTTGGCTACTTCTAAAAAACCAGCCTCAAACGGCTTCTGTACCTCTTCTTTTATTTTGATCAACATATCTGGGCGCATTCTCCTCAGTTTCTGTTTTACCGGTTTGCTATCTGAGTAGATGGGTATTTTATGTGTTACTAAGTCTGTATCCAAACCCAGCATGTCCTGATATGACCATGCGAAAACATCTTGGTATTTCTTCAGAAGGTTTATCATTTCGCATCTTTCTCTTCCTCCCATCAGTGCCCCGATTTTTACTTCTTTTGGTTCCTCATTAGTCCCCAAATTTATTGTGACTGTGGGGTCACTACTGGTTAAAGTTGGTTTTTCATCTGATTTCAACATTCTTTGCATTTCAGGTGATAAGTTGGTTTCCTCTTCTCTTTCAGCTTCTAGGATTAAGTTTTCAAAGTTAACATCAATTTCTGGCTCCTGAATACTGGTATGATTATTTTCCCTATCCCTGCATAAAACAAAGGTAAACAATTCTTTGATAACTGATCCCATGATGCAATAAATGCGAAAGAAATGCATACTTGTTTTATTGATGAAAAAGACAAACGGTCCGAGGCGATAATGTCCACGGATTACAAAAAGAAAGCAAAATGAGCGAAAGCTATTACATGAAGTGAATTGGGTAATCAAAAGATGTCCAGTTCTGGATTTCTGCTCCTGTAGTCAATGGGTAGATCCATCTACTTGAGTCATTCATGTGGTCCCCCGATTCCAAGGCCAATATGCTCATCTGTTCATTTCTTCCTCAAGAGTGACTTGTTTGCCCTTTCGAAAGGTCTGATTCATTGGCGGGACTTCTACCCCCCATTTGGTACTTACTCTTCCTGTGTGCCTCTCGATTCGGAGTATTCTTTTCTCTTTAGCCTTCTTCTTACGGTCAGCTAAAGTAGGAGTATATCCGATGCCGTAACTCTCATTCATGCCTTCTGGTAACAATGGCATTGCAATGCCCTGAAGATACTTCCCCAACCCTTTTCCTGGGCAAAACCCCGATTTAATCATTTCAGCAGCCACCATACGTGTGGAAGAAGAGATCCGAGGTTGAGGGATAAAAGATCCCTCCATTATAGTAATGACGTTGATGATCTCAAATGCTCGGAATGAATCTTCATGGGCTTCTTCAGCTGCTTCCAGATAGGGAGTGGAAGAAGGTTTAGTAACCATTATATCGGTCTCTCCATAAACACATACCAGTTTATCCCCTACTACAAATTTTACTCGCTGATGCAAAGATGATGGAACTGCCCCTGTATTATGTATCCACGGCCTTCCCAAGAGACAATTGTATGAAGGTGTAATATCCATGACTTGAAAAGTGATATTGAAGGTTACTGGTCCAATCTGAATAGGGATGTCAAGCGACCCTACTGACTCTCTTCGTGTTCCATCGAAGGCACGCACCACCAAATTGTTTGGTGTCACATAAGAAGGATCAATGGGTAACCTTTGCAGTGTAGTCATTGGCATAACATTGAGGGATGACCTTTATCTATCAAGACTCGAGACATCATATGATCCTTACATTTGGTGGATATATGCAGCGCCTTGTTATGCCCCTGGCCTTCTAGCGGAATTTCTTCATCAATAAAAGTGATGTAGTTGGAGGCTGCCAGACTCCCAATCACATGATTGAATTTATCGACGCTGATATCTTGGGGAATGTAGGCTTGATTTAGAACTTTAAGTAACGCCTCCCGATGGGTCTCTGAATTTAGTAGAAGTGACAAAACATATATGTGAGCCGGCATTTTCTTTAGTTGGTCCACAATGTTGTACTCGCTATGCTTTATTATCTTCAAGAATTCTTCGGCCTCTCCATTGGATATTGGACTTTTCACTGCCCTGTCTGGTTCCCCTGCATTTTTGTCGATTTGATTTAGAAGAATCTGGCATATACACCCTACCACTTCAAGTTATCCCTTTTACCCCTGCTATATTGCTAGTGCTTCCTTCGACATATGCTTCGCATTCATATTTCCAGGGTACTGCTTGGTTACTTTTGTATGGGAATGGCCTGGGAGTAGAGATCACCAAGCGAGCTGGCACTTCTTGTGTGGGAAGGGCCTTGTTCATGGTAGGTATGAATGGTTGATTAGTGCACTGATGATATACTGGCCTGTTTTCCCCAATGATTGCAATCTCTCCACTTTTGCGGGTACAACCGATCTCTACAGACTTGTTATCCACCATCTTTTGCAAAAAACATTCTAAAAGTTACACATTGTTTCACAGATCTTTCTTCCTTACTCTGACATAAACAAGGTGCATTGGTAGGGCAAACGGCCTCCTGCCCTATTTGACCTGCCGCAATAAGTTCATTGAACACCCAATCTAAAGACATTTGTTCAAAATCTACTTCATTTGTCCCTTCTTCTATCATTCCGACATTGTTACCCCCATGATTGGGCAAAGGGTTCCCTTGAATTCCTGGTTGTTTATCATCAAATGCTAGCCATCCGGCTTCTCTTAGTGTTTGAACTTTATTTTTGAAGGCCCAACAACGTTCAATAGTGTGCCCGGGAGTGTTAGCGTGATACGCACACTTGGCTTCGGGGTCATACCATTGTGGAAAAGGTGACGTAACGACCGTTCCAGGAATGACTGAAACTAAGTTCCTTTCCATCAATTGTGGGAATAATTCTGAGTATGTCATTGGAATAGGATCTATCCTTCTCATATTTCTCTAGATGCCTCTATCATGAGTTCGCACATTCGGTTGGGCGGGCATGGCCCCGGAAGGAACAACTTGGGGTCTACCTCCTGTATGAACTGTCTGATTGACAGAGGGTTCGAAAACAAAATTCCTCCTAGCCCCTGGGCCATGCTTTCTTTGATATTGTTGCCTTCGAACCATCTGGACCTCTTCTTCCTTCTTCTTGCTTGTCCACTTCTTGCCTAGACCAGTCTCTGTACTAATACTTTTAGTTCTCTCGACTTTGATGGCCGTCTCAATCCTCTCTCCGGTAGAAACAATGTTCATGAAGTCATGGGGGGTTGCCCCTAGGAGATGCCCGAAGTAAGGATCTTTCAAGGTATTCACAAATAGGGAAATAGCCTCCCTATCTTCTACCGGAGGATTGACTTGGACAGACATGTCCCTCCACCTATATGCATATTCTCTAAATGTTTCGGTAGGTTTCATTTGCATACTCTGCAAGGTCATACGATCGGGTGCCATTTCTATAACATGGCGGTATTGAGCTATGAGAGAATTAGCCAGATCTTTCCATGTGCGGATCCGAGCCCGATCTTGTTGAATATACCACCTGATAGCTGCCCCTCTCAGGCTATCTTGAAAAGCAATGCATCATTAGTCTCTCATTATCTGAATGTGCAGCCATTTTTTGGCAATACAGGCGCAGGTGAGTTCGAGGACAATTAGTTTCATTAAAATTTTCAAAATCTAGCACTTTGAATTTCGGTGGCAGGGTGACCTTTGGCACGAGGCACAGATCATTGGGATCTACAGAGTCGAATGTATTGGATCCCTTATAGCGTTCAGGCGTTCCTCTAGTACGTCGTATCGACGTTCAGTTTCAGATCTGTTCATCCCCAGATCAGAAGCTATTAATGGGGGAGTCCCCATTACTGGAAACCCCTGTGTTGGTACATTAGGAATGAACGGGGGTATACTTGGCATCGAACCCTCCATGACGCCAGGTAGTGGAGCTGACGTTTGTCCACGCACTGAGGTAAACCCACGAGGATGAGTGGGGTCCATATCTGTCTCTGGATCATTCTGCACTGCTTTTCCTTTGTTTGTCAACAATTCTAGGATCTTGCTCATTTTTTCATTTCCTTCTTCTTTGTCCTGCTCATGAATAGGGACTCGACCTTCCAATTGTTCACTCATTTTTCTTGAGTGGGACGGGGATCTCTTGTTATGGCTAGGTATGAATGGTTGATTAGTGCACTGGATGAGTACTACTGGCCTGTTTTTGTTTTCCCCCCAATGATTGCCCACAATCTCTCCACTTTGCGTGCGGGTTACAACCGATCTCTACAGACTTGTTATCCACCATCTTTTGCAAAAAACATTCTAAAAGTTACACATTGTTTCACAGATCTTTCTTCCTTACTCTGACATAAAACAAGGTGCTGTGCATTGGTAGGGCAAACGCCTCCTGCCCTATTTGACCTGCCGCAATAAGTTCATTGAACACCCAATCTAAGACATTTGTTCAAAATCTACTTCATCTGTCCCTTCTTCTATCATTCCGACATTGTTACCCCCATGATTGGGCAAAGGGTTCCCTTGAATTCCTGGTTGTTTATCATCAAATGCTAGCCATCCGGCTTCTCTTAGTGTTTGAACTTTATTTTTGAAGGCCCAACAACGTTCAATAGTGTGCCCGGGAGTGTTAGCGTGATACGCACACTTGGCTTCGGGGTCATACCATTGTGGAAAAGGTGACGTAACGACCGTTCCAGGAATGACTGAAACTAAGTTCCTTTCCATCAATTGTGGGAATAATTCTGAGTATGTCATTGGAATAGGATCTATCCTTCTCATATTTCTCTAGATGCCTCTATCATGAGTTCGCACATTCGGTTGGGCGGGCATGGCCCCGGAAGGAACAACTTGGGGTCTACCTCCTGTATGAACTGTCTGATTGACAGAGGGTTCGAAAACAAAATTCCTCCTAGCCCCTGGGCCATGCTTTCTTTGATATTGTTGCCTTCGAACCATCTGGACCTCTTCTTCCTTCTTCTTGCTTGTCCACTTCTTGCCTAGACCAGTCTCTGTACTAATACTTTTAGTTCTCTCGACTTTGATGGCCGTCTCAATCCTCTCTCCGGTAGAAACAATGTTCATGAAGTCATGGGGGGTTGCCCCTAGGAGATGCCCGAAGTAAGGATCTTTCAAGGTATTCACAAATAGGGAAATAGCCTCCCTATCTTCTACCGGAGGATTGACTTGGACAGACATGTCCCTCCACCTATATGCATATTCTCTAAATGTTTCGGTAGGTTTCATTTGCATACTCTGCAAGGTCATACGATCGGGTGCCATTTCTATAACATGGCGGTATTGAGCTATGAGAGAATTAGCCAGATCTTTCCATGTGCGGATCCGAGCCCGATCTTGTTGAATATACCACCTGATAGCTGCCCCTCTCAGGCTATCTTGAAAGCAATGCATCATTAGTCTCTCATTATCTGAATGTGCAGCCATTTTTTGGCAATACAGGCGCAGGTGAGTTCGAGGACAATTAGTTTCATTAAAATTTTCAAAATCTAGCACTTTGAATTTCGGTGGCAGGGTGACCTTTGGCACGAGGCACAGATCATTGGGATCTACAGAGTCGAATGTATTGGATCCCTTATAGCGTTCAGGCGTTCCTCTAGTACGTCGTATCGACGTTCAGTTTCAGATCTGTTCATCCCCAGATCAGAAGCTATTAATGGGGGAGTCCCCATTACTGGAAACCCCTGTGTTGGTACATTAGGAATGAACGGGGGTATACTTGGCATCGAACCCTCCATGACGCCAGGTAGTGGAGCTGACGTTTGTCCACGCACTGAGGTAAACCCACGAGGATGAGTGGGGTCCATATCTGTCTCTGGATCATTCTGCACTGCTTTTCCTTTGTTTGTCAACAATTCTAGGATCTTGCTCATTTTTTCATTCAATTCTTCTTGTCCTTGCTCTATGCCTAGGACTCTACCTTCCAATTGTTCACTCATTTCTTTTGCCCTTCTCCTGGTATTGTATTGATGCGTGATAGTCTCAATGTTGCTTGCTCAGAAGAATTCTGTGGCTAGGCACTGCAAACCAAAACTTTCCCTTTTTAGAACCGTGAATGCATAGGTATGAATGCATGAAATGCAATGGTCTTTTCAAGACATGTGTAAATTTCACAAATATGAAACATATGTATGCAACCTAATGTACTCCAACCAAGGTTCATGGAAGGGATCATCATCATTCTAGAGGAAAAAAAAAAGTCTGCTTTTCATTAAAAGAATCCTTTCATACAATAACAAATCCAACCGAATATTAAATCAAGATCTGCTCATGATTGCACAATCTCTGCATTTTGTTGTGTCGTCCTTTTATGCAAAGCCCGAAACTTGGCCTCCCAGTAGTTTGCTTTTTTTATGCACGGCTCCATCTTTTCCAGTACTTGATTATACTTGCTTCTCAACTCATCCCACTACCTCTCCAGCTCTTGTATGTAGAGAGATTTATTTTTACTTTCGGTTAGGCATCTTCTAACATTTGAGATTTCCGTTCAAGTGCTGCTCGAAGCCTTCGTCTTTCCTTCCTTAGGGCCACGACCTCTTCTTCTGATTACATGTACCGAATCTTCTGTCGCTTGATTTCCTTGCGATAGACAAAGACTAGTGCCTCCTTTTGCTGATTCTCTACTTCTGCTCTTGCATCTCCCTTTTCTGCTGGGCATTGATCCCCTTGTAGCTTCAATTGCATGCATGCGCTTGGTGATTTAATATGCTCCATAACAACTTCTGGGATTCTTTTGAGTTGGGGGTTTACTCGGTTTTCCCGCCATGCTTCATAATTTCCTTGGACTGTGGCAATTCCATCACTCAGGTCTATTAGATTCACATGTTTCCACGCCACCATAAATTTTCTAATCTAGTTTCGAGTGTCTCCTGTTTCATATGCGAAGTCTGAGTCAGCCAATCTGTGAGTCATAGGCACAAACTAAGATGCTCCCAATTGCCTTCTGACCATCAAAGGGGCATATGCTATCCCCCCCCCCCATGGGCCTAGTAATGGGACCCATGGAAGATTTCCACACCGATATATCATGTTAGAGCGGACCATCCATGGCGCCAGCCAAGTTACCCCTGAGTCGATCAAACCACACATTTTTGTATTCCATTCAGATTTATCTAACTGCTCCTTCAATTGGGTATCCTCAAATTCAGCCAAAGGGATTCGGATCACTGAGAAAATACTATGGAAGCCCCCTTTGTTGGACGATAAGTGACTTACCATCCAGACATACAACAATTGCACACAACATTTTAAACGTTCTCGCCTCCTTATTCTGCAGTTATTGAGTGATCTGAAGGTTTCTGCCAGGATGCCTTGAACGGCGTTAATCCCGTTTTGTACTTGTGCTACAAACGAAACAGTAGCTTGATCGATCATGTTTAGTTCTTTTGGAAAAATGATCAAACCGTAAATAGCTAATGCCATTATATGTATTTGAAGCTATTCTTTTTCTTCTTTTTCGATTATTTCTTTCAACTGCTTCCAATAGATTTTCCTTACTTCTGCACCTCCCTATGAAAATGTTTTCTGGATTTTGACCCCGACAGCATCGTACATCTCCTTCACGAATGAAACACTAGCATCATGCACATAAGGTTTGTATGGTGTCTGTAACTTGACTAGATGCAAAAGCGAAGTATACTCCTCGATGGTTGGTGTCAGGTCGATTCCGTTCATTGTAAAGCAACGATACGGTGGATTCCAGAACTCGACAAATGCTTTTATGGTAGGAATATTTATCGATATATGCAACAAGAAACCAATGTGCCCATATGTTTGAGAGAATTTTAAACGGCGTGCCGGGGTCCATTCCTTCCAAATGATTTTTAGCTCATCTAATGAATTGGATCTTATGTTGATGAAAGTCCGAGCTGGTAGTTCAATGGTAGATTTCTGAGTAAGACTGTCACCCCACTTGTTCTGCTGACTTTCTGAATATTGTTGTACTGTGGACTCAATCTCATGGCAAGCCATTGTGTTCTTCATGAATGATTTAGATCTCTTACAAAACCTTGATGAAGTAGACAGGATGCCTATGTGAATGCAGCATGTTAGTAAAAGTATCATACAACTCAAAACAATGCATGCAGTCATGACACCAAACTGAGAATAATGAAACTTATATCCCCCCACTCGAAGTAGACTTATATAAAAGATTCCCCAAGGCTCTATCTTATGCAAGGGGTGTTTATGCATGTGTGTACCTACCAATAGGGATATGAACATGTATGCAACTAATCATAGATGGCTACACATGAAATGGAAGGCATGAATGCAATAACTACTTTGCCAAAATTCTGAAAACATCCCAGTAATAATTTCAATTTAATTCTTCCTTTAATCATTCCCTTCCTTGATGACGGTCCATGTACCTCAGATTCTATGAAGGTTCAAATTATGATCTGAGGTTGGGGTTGACCCAGGTTGGTCAACCCACTGGATTTGTTCAATACGGGTTTGTGGACTTTAGTGTGCACTTGGGCTTCAAATATATTAAAATATGGGCTTCAATATATTTCATGATGGGATCAGGCCCTAGTTTTAAAAGGACTTGGGCTTGGGATTACTTAGAAAATGTTGGCCTAATTTTTTTAGGTAATAGGGCCGAAGCCCATTTTCGAAATCTGGGTTTGACTCTTTTTTGAAAATTAAGTCTAGGCCAAGGTTTTACTTAGGAAAAGGTCAGGTCCAAGTTTATTTTGAAGAATTGGGCCTGAGTTATTTGAAAAGGGGTTGGGCCGACCTATATTTTAAAATGCTTGGGCCAAGTGCTTCATTTTTGAAAAGGATGGGCCATGGTCTCATTATTGGGCTTTTTCAGAATACTAACTAAGTAGTATGGAAGTCTAAAATGGATGCAGAATGCATGGTATAATACAAGGTATCTCACAACAAATATATAATATACTATACATGGAGAAGGATGTGGCTCCTGTCCCGACCCAGGGTGAGTACTTATATACGGTGTTCTTCATGGCTCTATCCTGGTTAAGGAAAACTATGTACAAACATGTGTGGGTAGGTTCTAACCCTATTGATAAAAGGTCCCCAGTTTGGAATTTCATCCTCCCCCATAGGGGTCCGGATAAAACCCGCACTGAGCGGAGTGGTTCGCGGGTCCCATCAAGCTCTGCCACGAAGAGACTGACGCTATTACACTCCTATTTAATCCTAACAAGGAAAGCTCGGGTATAGAGCGTGAAAGTGTGTGAATTCAAATTTTAACCTAATCCTGCTATCCCCACATTTATTCATATGCTATTAAGAATATGGAAACAAAATATCTACAATTAATATATTTATTCAAAAGATATGGAAACATAATATCTGCAATTAATATGTTGATTCAAAAAATTTCGAAACAAAAAATAAGGAAACAAAATATTTACGATTAGTATACAAAATATCTATAATTAATGTGCTTATTCAAAATATCTGCAATTAATATGCTTATTTAGAATATTTGGAAACAAAATATCTACAATTATTATTCAAAAAATTAGGAAACAAAAATATTTTTAATTAATTGAGGCTGTTTACAAATTATGGAAGTAAAATATTTACATTTAATCAAAGTTATTTACAAATTACAATATTCACAAAATAAGGAGTAATTAAAAGATTTATTAAATTTGAACTTGAGATAACTTCTAATTAATTAATGGCTCGACTCTCTAAATTTCCCCAGCAGAGTCGCCAAGCTGTGGCGATGTCCCGGGAGCGCGTGTGCCCCGGGCAGCGAAATAAAAATCAATTTTAATTTTTTTTTAGAAAAATAGGAATATCGGAGTCGCCACTAACCTTTAGTGCGATTAGAACACATGATTACTATCCCGTTAGGGGTAGAATCGGTCTACATTACCAGAGTTGGGGTCGGGAGTTCGGTTACGCGAGGGGAAGGTAAGAGCACCCCCTACGCGCCCGTTCTTACGAACGGTACCTAATTAATTTGAAATTATCCCTAAGTTAATCTAATAAGTCTTTAAATTACTCCTTTTTATGAATTTATAAATACATATGAAAAATAAATAAATAACTAAATAAATATAATATATACATATATATTCCCTCAGAGCTTAAAGGTACGTGAAGGCCGAAGGCTAATACCCCCCGCAATAAAATCATAGGGATAATAATCAAGAAAATACACTCCCAAAATTTTGAAATTGTATATAAAATTTCTATAGGAAAATACTAGTATGGGAGGTTTTAATATATATTAATAAGATAATAAGTGAAGATACTACACTATCCCTAATAATATTAATAATAACACATATCTACTAAGATATAACGAGTACTAAAATAAGTAATATAATCCCACATACCATGTGCATTAAGATCATAAGTACATATTATTACTTAAGATATTATATCACTGAATTATTACCCAAAAATACTCAAATCACTAAATATAATTACCTAGAGACCTAAGTTACTAAATACATTGCATTATTACTAAATATGTAATTGCCTAAAACCCTACTTTACTAAATAGGTATCATTACTCATAGTATTACTTTTATTACTAAATATGTAAAACCCTAAGTTGCTAATATGTGATATACATGTAACCAAAATTATTAATTTACATATAATGTCAATAAAACACCAAGCTATTAAATATGGAATACCACATTATCACAATAATAAATTTACAATATTATAAAAATGCTAATTAATATAATAAATATATAATATCAATAAAAATTCTACCACACTAACATTAATCATTTAACATATATACAATAGATACTACAAAAATCTAACCCTACAATATGAACATTAACATTAATAACAAAATTCAAACTTTGAATGTTAAAACGACAAAAATTCTACAATAATAATAATAATCGTTCGACCATAAACACAACAAAAATGAAAACATGAATATCAACACTTAAACAAATCTTACAGCGTTGTAAACCCTACACCATGAATATTAAATAATGTATAACAACAAGACAAACAAAGCATATATATTAAACATTAAAGCAAACATTACAATCCTAAAACCTTACAATAACAACCCTAGAGTATATGTAAACATTATCATAAAAAAAACTTTGAAACTACTCCAACAATTAATAATCTCACACCCCAGATAAATATAAACAAGAAATAATGTGACTAATTCAACACCAATAAAAAAAGTTTAACTTAAATAATAACAATAAATCAAGCATACTGAACATATAAATAATAAAACATACTAAAAAGACTCAAAATATTATCTTATCAATATTTGACCCTAAATAATACAATACCAATTCAATATATATATACATATACACACACACATAATACAACAGCAAAGGATATATTTTTTTTAACTATCAATTATTAAATAAATACACAATTACACAGAAATCTAGAATTTAAAACAAACAAAAAAATTCTGCAGTAAAAATGACTAGTTAATATTACAAAAAATTTTTTTAAAAAAAAAACAATACACATGGGTATCTGTAATGAACTGTGTGTGAGGTGTGTGCGTTCCCTGTTCATGGTGCCGTGTGTGTGCGTGTATCGTGTTTGAGTGCAGGGACTTACAGAGGGGGGTGCAGCCGGGAGACGCCGACGGCGACGGGAGCGAGTGACAGCGACGGTGACGGGAGTGAGTGACGATGGTTGCTGCGCGTGGCCTCGGATCTGTGGACGGCTGGGCGTGTGGCCACTGCTGCAGCGGTGCTCGGGTCCTCGGGTGGCTGTGTGGCCTGGAGGTGTGGAGGAGAGCTTTGGGTTGCTGTTGTTCGGCGGCGACTTGCAGTAGCGGTTGGTGGCTCGCCGGAGTTGCAGCAGGAAGAGGCGGCAAGGGGAGGCGAGGTGAGTTTGAGGGAGATTGGGGGAAGGGATAGATGGAGAGAAGAGAGGTCTGGTGAGGGCAGAGAATCAGTGAGAAGAGAAGGGAAATTGGGCTGGCGAGCAGGGAGGAGCCGGGTTGTTTTTTTTTTCTTCTTGCGCTCACCCCCCCCCCCCCTGGCTGTCTTTTGGAGAGAAGCAAAAGGGTCCTTTTATAAAAAATTTTAGAAACCCTAACTCTCTCTTTTCCTTTTTTGGTTTATTGTATTTTATTATATTTTTTTCTTTTATATCTTTATGGAAATAATATATATGAGTATAATTACTAATATGGTAATAATAATAATAATAATAATAATAATAATAATAATAATAAAGGTAAAAATAATAATAAAGTGAATATAGAAATAAAGATAATAATAAATGATAACAATAGCAAGAGTAATAAAAATTAATGATAATAGCCAAATAATAATAATGTTAATAAAAATAAAAATAAAAATAATAATAATAATAATAATAATAATAATAATAATAATAATAATGGTAAATATAGTGGTAAAAATAACAAATAAAAATAATAATAATAAAAATAAAAATAATAATAAATAAATAATAGTGATAATAATAAGTCACTTATAACAATATAGGAAAATAATAATAATATAGTAATAATAATAAATTACTTATATCAATATAGGAAAATAATAATAATAAAATAATAGTAATAATAATAAATTACTTATATCAATATAGAAAAATAGTTAACAATAACAATAATAGTGAAAAATAAAAATAACAATATTAATAATAGTGTAAATAACAACAATAGAAATCTTAGTAATAATAATAATAATAATAATAATAATAATAATAATAATAATAATAATAATAATAGTGATAATAAAAATAAGGTAATAATAATAATAATAATACAATGAGAAAGGACCCCTTGTTCCATTTGGCTAGGGCAAAAATAGGGTGTCTATAGTAGTCTCTTCGGAGCCACTCTCCAAGTGGACCCCCGGGTGAGTGATCGAGAAGTCATCTCTTTGTTTGTAAGCATATCAAAAGACCCCTACCGCACGCATCTTTGGGAAGCAACTCCCTATGATTTTATAGATATTGTGGCTACGGGAGGAAGAATTGAAGGCGATATCAAGGCGGGCCTAGTCAAGGATAGTGGTGCAGAAACTGGTCTGGGCAAAAAGTGGACTAATCGGAAGAAGGAGGAAGAAGTACAAATGATACAGGGGCAGTTTAATTAGAAGAATCAGTACACTAGAGGTGGGAACCAATGGCCCAAGAGAAACTTTGGTTTTGAGCCCATGGTAAATCAAACGGTGCATACAGGCACAAGGCCCCAGATTGTTCACTCTGGTCCTACGTTCACCCCACCGAATCAGTAAGCACAAGACAGGAATGTGACCAAAAACTTCCGAAGGGTGGACCCCATTCCCATGACATATGCCGAATTATTTCCTCAGTTACGGGAAAAGGGGTTGGTATCTGCAATCCCTGGGATGCCCGTTGCGAACCCTTCTCCATAGTGGTATGATCCCGGGGTTCGTTGTGAGTACCATGCTAACTCTCCCAGCCATACTATTGACCGATGTTTGGCCTTCAAGCATAAGGTGCAATCATTAAGAGATGTTGGATGGTTAGCGTTCGACGACAAGCAACCGAGAGTCCAGGGGAATCCTTTGCCCAAACATGAGGAAGGAGGTGGTTAACATATTTGGGAAGTTCCCAAATCAATGGTTTCATTCGTTATCCATAGAGGCTAAAGTGTTGGAGTACTGAGCTTTTGACTATTTAATCCTTTTCAGTTGATGTTCTTCTATTTTCCATTGTTATTTGCATTTCGTAATCCGTGGATGCTTCTGTCTCGGAACATTTTCTATATTCAATAAAATGAATTATGTATTTCGTTCTCTCACTTGCATCATGAGTCCAGTTGCCAAATATTGTTTGCTTATGTTTTATGCGGGAATACAGAAAGTAATATTTCCAATATTCACAAGCTAGAAAGAGCTGTTAATTTTGAAAATTCAACCCAAGAGGTGAAAGTAGAGAACGATGAAACAATCATCAAATTCAGATGTTATGAAGAAGTATCTTACTTTCCAAGGAATTCAATGAAGCGGCTGCGCTGTTCTGATAATTTCCTATCAATTCATCACTCATGTTTTGATCAAATGATGGATGACCCTCTTTGGTCGACCAGTTATCCCTAAAAGAACCCAAACAATGATTTACCATTTGTCAACCAAGTTGAGCCTGAATGTTAAACCAGTTTTTTTTTCTTAAAAGTCAGATCACCAGAAATCTAACTTGGGTATAGGTACTTTAACGTTTGGCAAATCATTTGAGACAATAGTCATTACTAAAAGGATGGCAGACCATTGTTCTACTACCCAAAAGAAAGTCAAAAAAGAAATCTCTTGCAAACCCTTTTTGAGCCTAAAAGATTCATTTCTTGATCACACCCCACACTGGGGCAGTTTTTAAAAGATTGGTCCCAATTGAAGTTCAAATGAAAATGAAGTCAAGATTCCTTTATAAAAAGAAAAGTGAAAGTTGCAGTAAAAGAAGGAAAAGAAGATTAAAAAAAGAAGAAGAGGAAAGTAGAAGGAAGAAGAAAGAAAAATAAGGGACTTACTACATATGTGATCTTTGACCAAATTACCCTTGATGAAATTGATGATTTTGAGCCTTATGTAACTCCTTTCTTCTTTAACCTATACTCTTAGCCTACATTACGGTCCAAATGAAAGTCCTGACCAGATTGGTATACATTGTTGTCTCTAATGATTTGTCAGACTCAATATTGAGTTTGAACTACGTAATGACCTGATCCTGAAAAGGTACATAGGCAGCTTGTTTAAATAACAAGTTCGGTCATCATCTTGCAAAATGCCTCAAATCGAACTGGGGGCATAAAACATTATTTGGGGTGGTATTTTTTAGCCTTAGTTTCCCTTTTATTCTAAAAGCCTACATCCCTAAGCCTACGTTTCATCCCAAGTCTTAAAACCATCTTGAGATCAAAGCATGGGTTGATGGAACTGGGGCAGTTGAAGAGAATGGCATTCGTCTAGGCTAGGAAATCAACGTTATACGACTCTTGAATACTGGTATAAATTTTCCCCTATGATAGCATTGAAACATGGTAAAACACTTATTTTGTGCGGATGGCCTTTTGATTTAGCAAGTTGATGTCATAGTTGCATAATCATTCCTCGTTCCTTAGAAGAAAAAAAAAAACCCTTCTTACTCTTTAGAACATTAAAAGAGGATGGATAGTCAAAGAGTTTCAAAATCACCAATACTTTCTATGAAAAAGATACCTATGGAGAAAGAGCAACCTAACTAGGATAAATGTTATGTCAGAATCTGCTTATTCAAAAGAATCCAACAATAGAGTCAAAATCGATGGCAGATGAATTTAACTGGGGCAAATTTCAAGTTGAGTCTCAGTAGGTCCCATCCAAGCGCCTTCTTGTCAGATTGGAATATAAATCAGAGTCAAGATCAGCTGTAGGTTCATTAAACTGGGGCAAATTTTGTGATTTTCATTTAAGCTGAGTCAATCACTTTCATGACTGGATGAATAAAGAAGATTAAGCCAAGATCAGTTACAGATCCATTCAAATATGATAAGTTTCATGTAGAGACCAAAGATGAGGTCATTGATCACAAGCGCATTGGGAGAAAAGATTCATGCATTGTCATGCATTACCCCAAATTTCACGCATTGTCATACATTTCATGCATTACCTAAATTTCATATATTGTCATACATTCCATGCATTACCATACATCTCATTCATTGCCATGTATTTTATACATCACCTAAATTTCATGCATTCCATGCATTGCCTACATTTCATGCATTGTCATTCATTACATGCATTACCTACATTTCATGTATTACCATTCATCTTATGCATTGCCCTGCATTTCACGCATTACCATACATCTTATGCATCACCATTCATTGCATGCATTACCTACATTTCATGCATTACCATACATCTTATGCATTGCCATGCATTTCACGCATTACCATACATCTTATGCATCGCCATGCATTTCATGCATTACCCTATATTTCACACATTATCACACATCTCATGCATTGCCATGCATCTCATGCATTGCCATGCATTTCATGTATTACCATGCATCTCATGCATTGTCACGCATTTCACGCATTATCATACATCTCATGCATCGCAATTGTGCGTTTCATACATTACACAAAAAAATAAAAAATAAAAAATAAAAAAATGCATACATATAATCACAAGTTCGTAACATGCATATCAATAGCAACATATCACTGCATTATAAGTTAGCAACATGCATACATATAGCAACATATCATTGCATTCTAGCATCACACTCAGCAATAGAGCACCCTTGACACTTGTCTTAAGCTTTCAAATGATTATTTGACATCCTTGATGGAGAGATTCCTGTTGTGTTTAATTCTGAGCTGGGGTAGCTGACCCCAAGCGCACATTGATTCACTTGGAAAACTAGGGCAAGTTGACCCTAGACACATATTGATTTATTTTGAAACTGGGGCAACAGATCCCAAAGACAAGGGGATTCATTCATTGACATTTAGACTTTACCCCAAGTGCATTTTCCAAATAAAGTAACAACTTTCCAAACGTTGCTTTCACACCTTGTCACTAGTTTAGGTGGCTCGGATCATCGTATCCGCTACGGTTCGGATTCTTACATTCGAAGCAAGCCATCATTGTATCCCATGGCTGGATCATTGTATCCCTACGGCTCGGATTCTTACATTCGAAGCAAGCCATCATTGTTTCCCATGGCTGGATCATCGTATCCCTACGGCTTTGATTCTTACATTCGATGCAAGTCATCATTGTGTCCCATGGCTGGATCATTGTATCCCTACGGCTCGGATTCTTACATTCGAAGTAAGCCATCATTGTGTCCCATGGCTGGATCATCGTATCCCTACGGCTCAGATTCTTACATTCAATGTAAGCCATCATTGTGTCCCATGGCTAGATCATCGTATCCCTATGGCTCGGATTCTTACATTCGATACAAGTCATCATTGTGTCCCATGGCTGGATCATTGTATCCCTACGGCTCGGATTCTTACATTCGAAGCAAGCCATCATTGTGTCCCATGGCTGGATCATCGTATCCCTACGGCTTGGATTCTTACATTCGATGCAAGCCATTATTGTACTTAGGCGCTCGGGTTCTCAAACCCAGTGCAAGTTAGTCTCGTGTACTTTGGCTGTCGGGTTCTCAAACCCAGTGCAAGTTAGTCTCATGTACTTTGGCGCTCGGGTTCTCAAACCCAGTGCAAGTTAGTCTCATGTGCTTTGGCGCTCGGGTTCTCAAACCTAGTGCAAGTTAGTCTCAAGTACTTTGGTGCTCGGGTTCTCAAACCCAGTGCAAGTTAGTCTTATGTACTTTGGCACTCGGGTTCTCAAACCCAGTGCAAGTTAGTCTCATGTACTTTGGCGCTTGGGTTCTCAATTCCAGTGCAAGTTAGTCTCATATATTTAGGCGCTCGGGTTCTCAAACCCGTGCAAGTCATTCTCATATACTTTGGCGCTCAAGCCCGGTGCAAGTCATCATCATTTGCTTCATCACTTGGGTTCTCACACCCGGTGCAAGTCATCATCATATATTTCGGCATTGGGGTTCTCAAACCTGATGCAAGTCATCTACTTCAGTTTCTTGTGACCTTTTCAAAATATCAATTGGATTACCTTGTTCATTCAAGAAGTCATATTCCAGAGAATCGCGTTGAACATTCCTAGATTGCCTTGTTATCTGTGATTGGTAGAAGTGAACAGTACTTGATTGAAAAGCCATAGATAGGTGTTTGGTGGCTTGGCTAAAATAGGTGTCTTTTATCTTTGCAGGCTTGTTGCTACAAAAAACATAGGAGAGTTCCTACCGTTACATTGAAGCGACCAAGCCAACAAAGAGGGACAACTGTAGACACCTTATTTTTGCCCTAGTCAAATAGAACAAGGGGTATATTCTTATTTTCATTATTATTATTATTACCTTATTAATATTATTATTATTTTATTATCACTATTATTTTTATTATAACTATATTATTATTATTATTATTATTATTATTATTATTATTATTATTATTATTATTATTATTATCATTGTCATTATTTTTAGTATTTTTTACTATTACTATTAGTATTATTATTATTATTAGTATTATTATTATTATTTTACTGATAGTATCTTTATTATTTTTATTTTTACTACAATTATTTATTTATCATTATTATTATTATTTGTTATTAGTAGTATTATTATTACTATTATTATTATTACCTTATTGATTTTATTATTATTATCCTTATATTATTATTATTATAATTATTATTGTTATTACTATTTTCATATATAAAAGTAAAAGCAGAAAAAGAAAAGAAAAAGAAATACAAAATCAAAAAAGAAGAGTTAGGGTTTCACAGTTTTTTATAAAGGCACAGAGCTCGCACAGCTTGAGGGGGGCACGGGCAGAGGCCAACAAAGAAAAAAAATTATACCTAGCTGCCCCCAGACGGTTCTACCTTCCCCTGCTCTCACCCTCTCCTTCACTCTTTTCTCCATTCTCGTTCCAGCCTTCCAACTCTGGCCACAACACCGCAGACCACCATCTGTCAACTCCAGCACAGAAGCAGCCGAAGACTCCCTCTGTCACAGCTCTCCAACCTCCAACACCATCCTCTCAGAAGCCATCGTGAGCACTGCTGCACGTAGAAGACTCAGCAGTGGCTGTAGGAGCGACGACCCAGCAGTTCCGTCATCATCCACGTCACCACCGTCGCCCCTCATCCTAGTCGTCGCCGTTGCATGCGCTGCTCATCTCCATCGCCATACCCAGATTCGTTCATCAACCTCGAAGGCCCACTCCAGCACCTGGCCAGCCACCCTATCTCAATTCCTGCCAGCTCCAACACCACAACAGCACTACACCTGCAGCACCACAGTAGCCCAGCACTCTGGTGACCTCCTCTTCCAGCTCCGGCGATCCACCTCTGGCGGTAAGCTCCTTTCATGCAAGCCACACACACGCGCCCATATATATGTAAAGTTTAATTTCTTTTTTTTTATCATACATTTAATTGATGTTATATATATATACTAACTTTAATTTATTTTTGGCAGGATTTTTTATTTTTCATCTTTTGTAATAATATTTCTTTAGGTTTTATATATACATTTGATGTTCATTTGTTTATTTATTAATTAATAAATTTATTTATTTATTTATTTTTCTGTTTCTTTTCTTATTTTGACTTGTTTTAATATTTAAAGTTTAAGACTTCATTGTATAGGTGTTTATATTAATATGTTATTTGTCGTAGTATGTAGTTAATATTCGCATTTAGGCTTTTTATTATATATGTTAAATTTTTAAATATTATGTTCACGATCTTATTTAATCGCGGTGATGTTTGTTTAAATTTTTTGTGATAATTATTGTAAATACTAATTGGTTTTCTCTTTTGTAGGTTTCCTTTTTATTTGTGGGGCTAGTTTCAATTTTTAAATTTTGAATTTTACATATGTTAAATAAGTAACATTATGGTTGATTGAATATTATTGTTAAAGTTTTAATTTTCTTATTGTCATATATTTATTTAATAAATAGTATATTACTATTTAGGGTTGTAATTATGTTATGTTATTATTTAAGCATGTTTTAAGATTTTTATTAGTTTCCATGTTTAGGGCTCAATTGTTTCCATATGGTTTGTGTACTAATTTTAGAATTGATTTGTTTCCATATTATATAGTTTACATGTTAATTGTGGGATTGATTTGTTTCTTTACTTTCATTAATTATTTCCATATTGTATATATCATCATTAATCGCATGTTAATATTAAGGCAGATATTGTATTATTTCGGTATGCCTATTATTACTAATATTATTATTGCTATAATTATTATATACATATACATATGTATATTTTTAAATGTGTGTTAATATTGTATATCCTAGTACGCGGTATTATTAGTGTTATCATTTTTGTGCAAGTATATATATAAGTTAAAGTAGATAGTATTATTACTATTAGTGTATGTATATATATTTGAATTACGTGTTATTATTACCATATATTAGAGTACATGTTATTTATTATTGTCATATATATATATATATATATATATATATATATATATATACACATATGCTGAGATAGCGTTATTATGACCATGTGATATTATTATTAGTATATAATTATTATACTTTAATTATTTATGTAGTGTCATTGTGGTATCATTGTATGTTATTATTACAGTATAGCTTGCAATATTAATATGATATTATTAGTATATGAATATTATTATAGTATTATGTTTTCATTATTGTTACTATTGTTATTACTTTTTAATATTATTAATATCAAATATTCTTAGTATTTTTGTTTCTCAGGTATATTCAAATTTTGTATTATGTATTATGATATTTACTCTTATTATTTTATTTTACTATTTATTTTCATGTGCGTAAATCCCTATGATTTTAATGTTAGGGTATTAGCCTTTGGACTTCACGTATCCTTAGTTCTGAGGGAATATGTAAATATTTATATTTTACATATATTTTTGTATTATTTATTTACTTATTTATTTATTTATTTATTCACTTTGTACGTGTATTAATAAATTTACTAGAGGAGTAATTTTAAAGACTTACTAGATTAACTTAGGGATAATTCCAAATTAGTTAGGTACCGTTCGTAAGAACAGATGCGTAGGGGGTGCTCGTACCTTCCCCTCGCGTAACCGAACTCCCGACCCCAACTCTGGTAACGTAGGCCCATTCTACCCCTAACGGGGGTAGTAATCATGTGTTCTAACCACACTAAAGGTTAGTGGCGACTCCGACATTCCCTATTTTTTCTTGAAAATTAAAATTAATTTTTAATTTCGCCGCTCGGGGCACACGAGCTCCGGGACGTCGCGACACCAAACATGGCCAGCGATTTCGTATGCCCTTGGATATAGAGCCAGACACTCTTTCCATACCTAAAACAATTTGGAACCAGTTCCTATTGCATTGCATTTTAACAAAACACAACTCATGCATGCTCATATAACCAAACAAACCACACCCATTTGGTAATCTCAACAATCATAGTTTTCAAAATACAGTTTATAATTATAACAAGTCAAGGCATGAGCTTCTCCATAACACAATATATTCACGGTTTTCCAACAAAACTAGAGATGCAACCCAATGCCCCCTTTTTCCCAAAACTATAAAATGCAAAACCCATAATTTTACCCATTCGATCCCCCCCAAATGAGTAACCAAAAACGCACACAGGACCGTGAACCACAGTTCTATCGAGTCTAATTTAAAAAATAATCGACATAAACTGAATCTCCTTACCTTTCCTTCAAATAACAGCGAACCGAGTTTTTAACACCTATAAAACATGGTACAGAAAATACTCATGACTCCGTTCTCTACAAAACTACCGGAACGGAAATGAAAATCGAGCCTTACCTCAATTTTATGCCAAAACCTGAAAATGCCCAAAACGAAAATCCAATCCACAAATCTTGAAGAGAATCCTTCCTTGATCCTCGTGGTAATGTCAGATCTACAATTCCCGCAATGTACGACGAAGAAAACTAGAGAGAGAGAGAGAGAGAGAGAGAGAGAGAGAGTATTTTGAGTTCCTAGAGAGAGAGAGAGAGAGAGAGGTTTTCTTGATTTCTTAGTGATTAAGCAAAGGAACAGATATTTATAGCACTTCGACTCGACTACCCTCGTCGACGAGATGGCGACTTCGTTGACGAGGCGCTGAATACAATTTGTTGACGAGACGGTGGCCTCATTGACGAGCCTGAGATTCCCGGTTTCCTAAAATCTCTCAGCTTCTCCTCGTCTACGAGCACCTGAAATTCACCGCTGAGTTGCAAAGGGCCTTCGTCGACGAACTCTGGCTTCGTCGACGAAGCCTGCTCAATTACCATTTTGCCCTTCTCTTTATTTATTTAATCCATATAACACGGTTTAGGTTCTTACACATTTATTTCATTGCGTGTACAGATATAACATAAATAAAAATACAGTGAAATATAAGGACATATAGCAATACAAAGAAAAATACAGGGGAATACAAAATATTGGAGAATATACAGGGAATATTTGGAAGGCCTCCGTTGGCACCTGCACATATGCACAAAAAAGTTAGAAAAAATCGAACTATAAAGAAGAAGATATATCTTTTTTAAAATCCGTTGATCTGCAAATAAATTGAATGATTTGTTTCCCAAAAAAGAATGATTTGCAAAAAAGAAGTTCGATTTGTTCCCCAATCCAATTACTCGGCTAGGAAACCATATGGAAAGAATTCAGCAAGGAGAATCCGATTTCAATGAGTCTTAGTCGGGGATGGGAATTTTTTGTAGGAAAGAAAGCATGCGCATGGGAAAGTAGAACATAAGGAAAGTGGTAATAGGGGAAGGTTTGATTTGTTGCCAATTCTGGCCAAGGCCCTACCCTATAAATAGGGGCATTCACAAGGGGAGAAGGACAATACAAAAAAGAGAGAAAGCAACACACAAGAAGATAGAAAGAAAAAAGGAGAGGGTAGTTGAGAGACACACAATTGAGAGATCATACCTATGGTATCTTATGTCCTTGCCTACTGAGAGAGTAGAAGTGAGGGATATCTCGAACAAACTATAGGAGCTCAAAAAGCTGGAGGATCAAAGGATAAAGGGTCCCTTACAAAAGGTTCTCAAAGGCACAAGGTAGGAACAAAGAAGGATCAAAAGGCTTGGATAAGAAGAATAGAAGGAGCGAAAGACTTGGGGTGAGTGTTTCATTCAACATTTAAAATGCTTTGCTTCCATATTCATAGTTTCAGCAATTATATTTGGCAAACCAGAACAAGGCTACCCCCCCTATGAAATTAATCCCTGAAAACCCCCGAAGCCCACTATTCAAAACAGGCCCAAGCCACAATTTAAAAATAAGCCCCAAAGCCCATTATTTAAATAAGTCCAAGCCCATGTGTAATGCCCCGAACCCGCCACATGGGACCCGAAGTGTTATAAGACCAATCATACGTCTCTGATACCATTCACGCAAAAGAATTAATTAAATAACCTCAACAAAATACCTAAGTGCTATATTTACATATGCAAACCCATAAAAAGGTACATTCCATTCTCCATTTTTACATAACCAGTACAAAATATTATACATAACTATACATATATATGTTTTGGTATCTACTCACAAAAACTAACCTCGCCCTGGAGCTATCTAAGTTCGATCACTTGGAAGACCTGAAAAGATTATATATTCGTCAGGGTGAGACACCTCTCAGTAAGGAAGAAATAAGTTACAACAGTGTGTGGTTGAAGTGTTTAATATATAATTACAAAATATACAGACAATTGTATTTCACTATCAATAGCAGTTAAGAAAATGCATTCTTAATCACTTCATTGTCGACTTCTCTGTCACTCAATCATATACACACATGCATAATTATTTTTACTGATAATTCATGAGAATAGGGAAATCTACCCGCCCATACAAGTAGATTCCCTCTATTCTAGTGCTAACACTAGGGCACTCACCTTTCTCAGTAAGCCCTTGGGTTATGTATCTAGGTAAAGTCTCCGAGAATAGGGAAGGTCACCCATCCATACAAATGACTTCCCTTTACTCTAAAATCCACAAATAATTACCAGAGCACTCGCCTTCCTCAACAAGCCCTCAGGTGAAGAATTTTACTTTACCATAAATACCAATATAATTAAAGTTAAACATATCCAATGCTGTCATTTCACAGAGTTCCACACATAAACGCATACCAAAACCAATCCACATAGGATAATTCGTATAATTTTCATTCACACCCACATAGGGTATAAATCCACACAAAATACAATGTCCACATAGGACTCTAATCCATATAAAATACATGTTCACACAGGACTCTAATCCATATAAAATACATGTCCACATAGGACTGGTCTACATAGGACTATCAATCACACAGATTACACGGTCCACATAGGACTAATTCATCACACAAATTACAACACATACCACCCTGTTCATGGTAAATAGGTAAAAAAAAAACTCCTCATACCACTGCCAATGTTTTACCCCCCCAATATAAACGCCCATATAACGACTTTTTCATACCACTTTCAACGTTATATGACGGTTATATTAGGTACAATATAACGACCTCCTCATACCACTGCTAACGCTATATCGCAATTTACATGAACCACAACATAATCAATAACAAAACCAACCACTCAAACACATCACGCATCTACTACAGTACACAATTAGACAATATCCACAACCAATCAGTATTTTCAACCAAGAAAAATTTGCAGTCCAAACAGTATTCATAATCACACAATAAATCATCATTCCGCGATACTTGCAACCATTTAATTATCAAAGTTGTTTTCATGCCACACGATTTTTTCCAATATAATATATAATCAAAAACAGTATTTTCAATGCCTGCACCATTCAAAATAATTTACCTAAATATATAAAATTTTATACCCAAAAATTAACCAGTTTAAAATTAAAAAAAAAGATATTATAAAGTATTTCCCCTTACCTACTCCTCAAGTTTCTTCCTAAACGAAACAAAAACGAGACCCTGTATTTCAAAAATCCCAACTCACTTCAAATCTCTTAAAAACACTCATTTAATACTCCCTAGGTTCCATATAATTGTATTTATTAAGAAAACTCCAAAATGTCTCACTTACCTAATTTTGGGATGGTGCCCAAAAACCCCAAATCATCGATTAGCTTCCGTGGTTTTGCAGAGAATGATCCTACGAACCTCATGGTGGTTCCGAATAGTCAAACCGGGTCAAATCTAGCCTGGAATTGAAGAGAGAAGGCAGAGGAGCCGTTTTTCTAGAGAGAGAGAGAGAGGCTTCATGCAAATTTTTCTCGCTGAAAATGAAAGAAAACGCTATTTATAGGCAGGGATTCGTCAACGAGACACATGGATTCGTCGACGATCCCATGAAGAACACTCATCAACAAGACCATGAGTTCGTCGATTTGTTTCATAATACCTTAAACCCTCTCAGTAACTCCTCATCGACGAGACATTGCCCTCGTCGACGGGCCAAAGAAGAATGCTCGTTGACGAGACTAGTGGGTTCGTCAACGAGTTCTCACTCACACCCTTTTTAAGTACTCCTTTTTCTTCCCTCCTCTCTTTCCTTTCCTTTTATTTTATTATTTTTATTAATTAAATTTTTTGGGTTGTTACACCATGTTTTAAAAATAAGTCCAAGCACTGTTTTAAATAAACCCAAGTTCAGTTTTTAAATAAGCCCAAGCCTATAGATTTACAAAACCCTTGAAGCTCACCATTTTAAAATAAACTAAACCCACTATTTTAAATAAGCCCAAGCCCACTATTTTGGAAAGCCTAGAAACCTAGGAGCCCACTATTTTAAATAAGCCCAGGCTCACTCTTTTAGAAAGCCCAAAAGCCTAGAAGCCCACTGTTTCAAAATAGGACCAAGCCCACAATTTTTTTTTTAAAAAAAATAACCCAAGCCCACTGTTTTTTAAAAACACAAAACAAAACCAAGCCCACTAGTGTAAAAGTCCACCAACCCAACTTAACTAAGCGGACGCAAAACCAACCTTAACCAGAGTCCAACCCTAGCCTAACCAGAGCCCAAACTAGCCCCAACTAGCCCTAACTAGGTGTCTAACACTAACCTAACCAAAGCCCAAACCATCCCCAACTTGCTCTAACCAGAGTCTAACCCTAACTTAACCAGAGCCGAAACTAGCCCCAACCAGCCTTAACTGGAGTCCAACCCTAACCTAACCAGAGCCCAAACCAGCCCCCAACCAGCCTTAACTAGAGTCCAACCCTAACCTAACGAGAGCCCAAACCAGCCCTAACCAGAGTCTAACCCTAACCTAACCAGAGCTCAAACTAGCCCCAAACAGCCCCAACTAGAATCCAATCTACCAGCCCTAACCAGCCTTAACCAACCCCAAACCTAACCCAGACCTTGTGCAAGTCAACCAAACCCTACCCAGGGAGTCCATTTGGCTCTTGAGAAAACCCCAAAGAACAAACTAGAAAAACAGTGGCAACACGCAAAAATAAGTATAGGAAAACGAATAAAAAGGGGTGAAAATCACTTATCCACATCCACCATAGTATCAAAACAATCTCCTATTCCTGCTTGGTTTCTAACTTGTAAGAAAAGAAAAATACATAAAGGGGTGAGAAAATATAAAAAGAATAGAGGTCCGAGAAAACTGAGAAGAGAGAAAACCTAGGAGAATAGAGAGAACAGAGGTCTGAGAGAACTGAGAAGAGAATGGTCTGAGAGAACTGAAAAAAGAGAAAAATAAGAGAGAATAGTGAGAAATGAAAGAGGAGAGAGAGAGATTCATAGAGAGGAAGAGAGAGAAAGTGAATGGGAGAAATGAGGAGAAAAAGAAAAACAAAATGAGGTTTTTATACCTAGGGCTTAGTGGGACACATGGCACCACTCGAGTGGTGAAACATGGCACAATTATGTTCGAATATTTTTCAGGCGACGTAGAGTAATCCTGTCCATCCAATCTGTGTTTTCTCTGGACGATCGGATTGTTGCCGCGTTAGTGATCCTAGTCACATATTCAGAACTGATCAAATGGTGACACATGGCAGGTGGTGTCATGATGATGTCACCCCGCTATAGTAAAAAAAAAGGAAACAACCAAAGGTTGATATGTGGTGGGTGACATCATGTTGATGTTACCATGCTATAGTAAAATAAAAAGGAAAAGAAAGGGGCTGCCACGTGTCCCCATTGAGGGAGGACACGTGGCCAACCAAATCCAACCGGGCCAGACTCGATCCAGACCAGTTCAATCAGTCTAGTTGTTTTTTTTTTTTTCTAAACCGTTTTTTTATTTCATATATTTAGTATTTCATTGAATTTTTAATTTTAAAAATAGGGAAAAATTAGAGAAAATTTGGTAAAAAATTTATAAAAAATATTTTGAAAGTCTGAAAAATCGAGAAAAATAGTTTTGAGCTATTTTAAGTCAAAAATAAATGAGAAAAAGTCTTTAAAAATCCTTAAAAAATTTAGAAACTTTTTTGAAAAATCTTAGAGAATTTTTATAAATTTTGGAAAAATTTTGGGATATTTTTTAAGACTCTTTTGTTCAAACATTTGACAATTTTTCCTGATTTTTTCGTAAGTGTGTCCCTATGATTTAAAAAAATGGCAAAAGGGGTATTTCAGACTTTTCATGTTTTAGTTTTGAGGGAGGTTTATCTAACAAGAACCCCTCGTTTGGAGGTCTTAATAGGCATTCCTAAATCACACCTTAATTTTCATTCTTTTTTATCCCTATTTATTTATTATTTTTAAGGAGTTAATTAAAAACCATTGAATTCAATTTAGGGATAATTCATAATTAATTAGGTACTGTTCGTTGAACGGGTGTGTACGGGGTGCTGATACCTTTCTCTTGCATAACTGAACTTCCGATCCCAACTCAAGTAAAAACAGATCGATACTACTAGTTCCTTAGTTAATGATTAGTTTAGTGACCAAGCAAATGAGTACTAATTAGGTGTTCACTTAGGTAAATAATAGGTTAGTAGAGAAATCAAAATTTCAAGATAATTATTCCTCACCAATCCAGGGGTACAGTACCTGCCGGGGGCACGTTGCGACAACTTTAAAAAATTTATTTTTCATTTTTCAAACTTAAAAAAAGTTGTGAATTTTTGGTGGAGGAACCACAAATCTATCTTGAGATATTTGTTTGAAGACTTTGAAAACATCCAAAAATTCTATCATGGATTGATTCCAAGAAAGTTTTGAAAACTTTACAAAATCTGAAAACTTGTTGACAACTTATGTGAATTTGCATTTGAAATGAAAATTTTAGTTTTTTAAAGGAAAAACCATGAAAACCTCCCATGGAAGGAAGGGAAAAACCCTTTTAGGTTTGAATTTTGAAGATATAAAGTCAAAATTAACTACTAGTAAAAAACTACATGCAAAGGTCGTTGCTTGACATGTGGCATCATTCGTGCACGTGACATGCCCAAATTTCCCAGCAAATTATAAGAGAACAACACAAAATTTTGAATTTTGCTAGGGCCAATCAACGACTTGGGTTAGCCGATCGACCGCCTATTGGGGCCCTAAACCAGAAATGGAAGGAAATGGGGCCGGTTGACTACTAAAAAGTGAATGGTCAATTCTTTCCCTTCTATATTTTTGCCTTAACTTTTTTCATATGTTGCCTGATTTTTGCCTTGTTGGTAAAAAATGACTATCAACATCCATTATTAAACTTTTATTTTAATTTTAAACTTGAAGGAGAAGAAGAAGAAGAAGAAGGTTTTAGGGATAACAAATAATTGCATTTTTAATTTTGGATTTAACTTTGTGTAGACTTGGACAAACCCAATATAAGTTAATTTGTATTGCATTTTTATCAAAATCCATACAAATGCAAATTCAAAATCTAAAATTTGAACTCCCAAACACGGAAAAATGTAATTTAAAGACAATGAAGGAAAAAAAATATACAAGTTGAAAATTGTACGTATTCTTATCTTTTAATTAAATAATAGTACGATATTCTATTTTTTAAACAATATTTTAAACTAGATAAAGTTCTTAAAAAATAATAGTTCATCAAAACTCTAACTACACGTTTAGACGACGAATTAACACACAGAAACAAATGAAATGAAAATTTGAACAGAAATATGATAAAAACAACTGAATATTTCGATCCATTCCGATCAATTTGATTATATTTCTACTATCCACATACAATTATGAAAATATGGTTACAATTAATCCTTTATCTCATGACAATTAGTTTTTGTACTGTTATACTTGAACCCAAAAAAAAAAATTGTAGTGAGAGGCTGAGGGCCATATAACAGAGGTAGGTGAAGTATGGGGCTGAAATGAAATGGGCCTCCTTGGCCTAGAGCTTTCAAAGACCCAAGCTGCCGCTGCTTCCATCTCACTCCCACCGTTAACGCATTCATAGGCCACCAGCGCAGATGACGGGGATGTCGGTTTCAAGCTCCGCCACTGGAAAATGCATGCTTGCACCACCGCTGGAAGCGATGGGGCCGCCGTGTACTTTAATTTAAGTACCCTTATAGGCACGTATATAAGAATAAAAATTAATTAGGGCGTTGGGAGGGCAGCAGGTAACGGATACCAGCACCCATCATGCGTTCCCTGCTAGAGATTGTCACCGATGCATGCATCTCCTACCATGTTCCCTTCTTTTTCTTTTTCTTTTTCCTGAGGATAGGATGAAGCATAATGAAAATTATGCAAGGATGTATGCAATAATTTAGAAAGAAATTTTAAAAAGAAGTTGAGAGAATGTACAACATGTTTTTATGAATATTAATGATTAAAATTTTATATTATGGTTACCTTAAATCTTTGGAATAAGCATTCTTTGTGACAAAGTAATCTTAAATTTTGAGACTTTTTTTTTTTAGGGTTTTTAGGATTTCAAATTTGAACCTTGGTCTAGGTAGCTAGTAAGAGGTATATATGATGGGGCATGGGCTACCTTTGATGTGTAAATTAAGCCAATCAATTTTTAGTGCACAAAAGTTTATTTATTTATCTATTTATTTTTTATAAAAAAGTACAACTACTGCAATCATGTCTGATGAATGATATACTTTAAAATTGATGATAGGATATTTGGAATTTTGAACCTTCATAAAAGGATTGAAAAGTTAGATGAAAGATTCGTTGCATGTATAGCGTAAGCCTAAAATAGACTTCCCATCAACGAAAAATAATGAATGTTGTTGTTTCATATATCCCACCATAGGCAAGAGTAATCTTTTGATTGAGAAGTCAACCAATATATCAAATAATTTCATATCCATCGTTTTCTCTGTTGGTTGAACCGTCTAAACATCACATTGGAATCAATTTATTAGTCTCACATCAAGCAACCACAAGTTTACATTTTTCTTCTTAGGTATAAATTAATTATAAGAAGGAAGAAACTTGTTTCACCCTCTCATAAACAAAATTACAACCGTCAGCCATCAAAGGCTAATAAAGACCCATTATAGTGTAATTCCAGATAGCCAAAACATTTTCCTAGTTTACCCTAAGTTTGACAAGGTAATCTACACAAAAATTGTCTTCCCAAATAGTATGATCGACGCATTTGATAATTTCAATCCCTATAAAAAAATAATATTAACATCAACCAACAAAGTAGCATAAAAATGTTTCATGATATCAAGTTTCATAATTAAGTTAAGCACTTCTTAGGAATTTGATTCTAAGACAATTGCTGAGAATTTCGCTTATGTGCTTGTCACACATTAAAAAAGTATAGTGTTGGATGGATGCAATGTACATGGTCAAGTCAAGACCTAATGACTTAAACTTTTGAGTCAAGTCGGTGCTCACTCATGTATATCAAGCTTGTACAAGGACTCCCCAATCTTAACAATTCATATATATCAAGCAAGTACAAGGACTCCCCAATCTTCACAAATGGTATTAGAGTTGATGGTTTGCAACTTAGGGTAAGCGAATTTTTAAAATCGTTAATTTTCTTGATGTGCTAATAGTTGAACAAGCAAGTATGTGACCGAAACCAATAAAGATTATCTAGGATGGGCAGATTAATTTAAATATGATTAAGAAATAATACGAAAAAAAAAATTGGTTTTTAGTGACGAAAGTATTAGTAACGGTTCCAATTTCATCACTAAAAGTAACATATTAGTGACGATTTCCAGCACCCATCATGCCTTCCCTGCTAGAGATTGCCACCGATGCATGCATCTCCTAGCATGTTCATTTATTTATTTATTTTTAAAATTATGTTTGGTCTGAGGATAGGATGAAAGCATAATAAAAATTATGCAAGGATGTACGTAATAATTTAGAAAGGAATCGAAAAATAGATTTAAAAGGAAGTTGAGATCTCCTATAAAAAGTTTTTATTTTCCCCCGTTTCTTATTATGAATTCATTAAAAGAAAATCATTCCTTAAAGATAATATACAACATGTTTTTATGAATATTAATTATCAAAATTTTATATTATGGTTACCTTAAATCTTTGGAACAGGCATTCTTTGTAGCAAAGTAATGTTAAATTTTGAGACATTTTTAGGATTTTGAATTTGAACCTTGGTCTAGGTAGCTAGTAAGAGGTATGTGATGGGTATATGATGGGAAATGGGCTACTTTTGATGTGTACATTAAGCCAATCAATTTTTGGCACACAAAATTTTATTTTATTTTTGAAAAAAGTACAACTACAGCAGTCGTGTCTAATGGATGATATTTGAACCGTTAGACTTTGAAATTGAATATGAGATATTTTGGAAATTTGAACCTTAATAAAAGGATTAAAAAGTTAGATGAAGGATTGACTACTGCATGTATATCATAAGCCTAAAATAGACTTCCAATCAACGAAAAATAATGAATGTTGTTGTTTCATATGTCCCACCATTATTTCACTTGCCAAGAAAATCTTCTCATTGAGAAGTCGACCAATATATCAAATCATTTCATATCCATCCTTTTCTTTGTTAGTTGAACCTTCTAAACATCACGTTGGAATCAATTAATAAGTCTCACACCAAGCAACCACAAGTTAAACAATTTTCTTCTTAGGTATAAATAAATTATAAGAAGGAAGAAACTAGAACCTCTCATAAACAAAAGTACAATCATCAACCATCAAAGGCTAATAAAGACCCAATATAGTGTAACTCCAGATAACAAAAAAAATTTCCTTGTTTACCCTAACTTTGACCTACGTAAAAATTATCTTCCCAAAGAGTATGATCAAGGCGTGCGATAATTTCAATCCCTATACATGATAATATTAACATCAACCAACAAAGTAGCATAAAAATGTTTCATGATATCAAGTTTTATAATAAGTTAAGCACTTCTTAGGAATTTTATTCTAGGAAAATTGCTGAGAATTTCGCTTATGTGCTTGTCACACATTAAAAAAGTATAGTGTAGGATGGATGCAATGTACATGGTCAGGCCAAGACCTAATGAGTTAAACTTTTGGGTCAAGTTGGTACTCACTCATGTATATCAAGCTTGTGCAAAAACTCCACAATCTTAACAATTCATGTATATTAAGCTTGTACAAGGACTCCCCAATCTTAACAAACGACATCAGAGTCAATGTTTTGCAACTCACTGTAAGTGACTTTTTAAAGTCAATGTGTAAAGTTAATTTTCTTGATGTGGTAATAATTGGACAAGCAAGTATATGACTAAAACCATTAAAGATTATCTAGGATGGGCAAGTGAACTTGAATAGGATCAAGACATTGGAAGTAAAGTTGATTCCAAGGCATGTGGAATGCATTCTGAGGCATATAAGGCTTGGGAACTAAATAAGACCCATTTGAGCAACTGATAAACAATTGAGTCTACCCCTATAAAGGAGACGTTTTTCATGGATAGTAATCCTTTAGAGTGAGTGGACTCCTATAATTTCGAGGCTTCCCAATGTTAAGTAACAACTCCTAGTTGAATAGTGGCTGTAAGTGATTAAATAATGACTTTTGTTCAAGGGGAATTAGCTGAAAAATCGTAAGTGAAGCGAATATTGTTTAGAGTTCCACTTCTGAATTTGTCCCATATTGTAAAAAAAAAAATTGAGTTGATGATGGGTGCTTTTATACATGACTTGAATAAAAATTTAATGACTTAAGCTTTTGGGTCAAATTGTGCTCACCAATGTATATCAAGCCTGCCATAAGAGTTCTCCTAGTTCTAACAAGTAGTATCTGAGTTGATGATTTATATCTCTAGGCAAATGATAGTGTAAGATTGAGGACTCCCAGGTCATGGTAACAATATTACAATAAATCTCAAGTTCCACTATAGTTCTAACCCACTATGAATAACCTATAACTCGACACAAATATTGTGGCATGGACAATGTTCATAAAAAAAATTGTAACAATCAACTAGGTAGCACCATGCTTTCTTAGCAAGCCCCTAGCTCCAACTATCTCGAGATTGCCTAAGAAATTGCAATTCATATTAATCTTCATGGTCATCTAGATGAATCTAGGAGATAAATTGAGGCTTTATTGTCTTATTTTTAAGATGCTTGAAGTCCAAAGCTACTAGATAGTTCTCTTGGAGCTAAAGAATTTATTGAGAAATATGAATGTTGTTTTTCCCAAATATTTCTTTATTTCTATAAATCCAAGTGGTCCATCATACAAACACTTCCTCTTCAAGGTAACATCCACAGCAACCAATGCATAGGGTTAGGTTGGTTAGCTTAGAGTCAATTATTAAAAGTCGAAAAAATTAGGAAAATAAGTTAACAGTTTTTTCCCACAAAGGTTCAACTTTGGGATAATCTCTAATTACTTGGCAAGTGTTGATTGTAGTGGGCACAGATCCCACTGAGAGCTACATGACATTTGGCTCAAGCTTCATTAGTAAGGATGTGATTATGAGCTGACTAACACTTATAATATTTAAATTTATAGAGGAAGGGAAATTTCTATAATAAATAGTTGCATAGGAATTATGCCCAACAGTTGCATAGGAATTTATATCCCTTCCGAGCATAGTAAAAACGTGAAAGTGCTTTTCCCAACTAAGATGGTCATGACCTTTAACATATTAATGGATAGGGATAGCATGAATTCTCCTCCAAAATGTCTCTAGGAATAGTTGTAAGGATTTTCTAGCTCGTCGATTGATTACTTTAAGGCTATATTAATTATTGCAGTTAGGAGAGACTGATTGCCATGTCCCAAGAGCTCATAAATTTTCAATTCAGATTTTAGTAGTGACTTCAAAACAATCTAGATGTGCAACCTTTAATTGGGAGATGCAAATTTGTTTTAACATGTTATACCATTGGATTTCAAGAAAAATGAAAATTTTTGAAAATATTGTGGTGTCAATGTTAGCTTTGATGTATTCTCAAGAGGGGAGGTTGAATTGGAAATGTAAAACTTTCTTAGGTCAAATTCAACTCACAATCAGATTTTCCAATCTAAGTTCCTTCTAAGCATTAACCAATTCAGCAGAAATCAAACTGAGTAAGAATATAAAGCAATTGGAGCAATCTCAATATTTTTGAACCATTCATCATAATTAAAATGACAACATTCAAGTGCGTAAATTTAAGTGCGAAAATTAAATACGATACAAGAAATGTTATCGGGGTTCGGCCAATATTGTCTACGTCCTTACTTTGGCTCACAAGCACAAGGATTCCACTAAGGCTCACTTAACGGGTGGAGTGGCACCTAATACAATCAGGTCAATTAGCACAGGACTAACCTTAACTTTTACAAATTCTCCTTGCGGGACGGAGAAGGCCCTACTGATCCTTATAGGATAAATCAACATCCCCTCAGGCCGCGCCTGGAATACAACCGAATTACAATACAAACCGTGTACAATATAATGCTTCTCCGATAAGCAGATATGTACCAATGCAAATCAATTAATGCACTTGAATAATATAGGAACTATAAGCTCAGTGATGTATGTATGCAATCAACACTCAATATAATGTCTATATTCAATCTAGCACCAGAGTGTATCAATAAGCTAATCTTTGAAACTTTGTATAAAATTATATCTCAATAACAATCTAGGGTTTAAAAGACTTCAATAAATAGAAATCAAAATATCTCAAGAATATATTCTCAATGATCAAGCATAAGAGATATTTGAAAATAGCTTGTGAAAAATATTTTGCACACACAAAATAAAAGCCTAATGAATCTTACAATAATAATGCAAAGACTCACTTATGTCACGCGCCGAACCCGATAATGGGACCTAGTGTGTGATATAGTAATCTAGCATGTCTCTGTATCATACAAAATACTAATGATACAATAATGAATGAGGGTCCGGCCCTGTGGGGTACTCGTACACCCTATACACATTCACATACATAACATATACACAGTAGAAATTATTCTTTCTATACATATATGGTAGCATACCAGAGTCTATACAAAAGGAGTCTAAACTCCATAATACAAAACGTAAACCCGGGTGCTAGCCAAAACCCAAAAGACAACCCGATATAGACCTAGTACTTATACAAGTACTTCACGCAGTACATCGACCACTACACTCCCAACACAAGGACGCTAGTTCCGGTTATTCAAAGGACCTGAAAACATGTACGTACGATAGGGGTGAGATACCTTTCAGTAAGGAAGATACATGTTATATCAGTGTGTGGCATATGAGTGTTATCATGACATAAAACATACACAGTTCAATACAATTCCAATATTTCCACAAAACAGTTCCAGTATAGTGCTCATCACACACGCACACACATGATCAAGTAACCGATGTCGTCACACCCTTTGGCCTGAAACTAGCTCGCATTACACGGCGTCCCCGGCACATGGTGTAGCCCCAGGCTCCTATGGTATCGTACCGGTACATTTGGTGGATCCACACCCTTTGGTGATCAACCGATAAGGCTCACGCCTTCGGA
Organism: Malania oleifera; assembly: GCF_029873635.1. NCBI lineage: Eukaryota > Viridiplantae > Streptophyta > Magnoliopsida > Santalales > Ximeniaceae > Malania > Malania oleifera. Next base: position 71,386,507 of record NC_080425.1, on the reverse strand, counting down.
TATAGAGTCAGGAACTCTTGCCACTGGTAGGTGATATTTCACACCCTCGGATATAGAGCCGAAGACTCTTTCACAACCTGGAACAATTCGGAACCCCATTCCTATATCTTATTTCAGAAAATCACAACTCATGCATGTTCATATAATAAAACATTTCACACCCATTTGGTAATCTAAAATCATTATTTTCCAAAAAAATACAATTTAAACAAGTCAAGGCACAACCACCTCCATAATATAATATATATCACAATATATCCACGGTTTTCCAACGAAACCAAAGATACAACCCAATGCCCTGTTTTCCCAAAACTATAACATGAAAAATCCAAAATTTTACCCATTAGATTTTCCCAAATAAGTAGTCAAAACACACACAGGACCGTGAACCACATTTTTGTCAAATCCGATTTTAAAAATAACTGATACAAACAGAATGTCCTTATATTTCCCCAAAAATTCAAACCCAAACTCTATGACTCCTAAACAGCGAACCGAGTTCTCAAAACCTATAAACCACAGTACAAAACATACTTACAATTATATTCTCTACAGACCTACCAAATAGAATTAAAAACCAAGCCTTACCTCGATTTTAGGTCAAATCCTAAAAATGCTCGAAATGAAGATCCGTTCCACAAATCCCGAAGAGAATCCTTCCCTGATCCTTATAGTAACGTTGGATCGTCGATTCTAACCACGTACGGTGAAGAAATCTAGAGAGAGAGAGAGAGAGAGAGAGAGAGTGTGGGATTCGAGTTCTTAGAGAGAGAGGATTTTGATTACTTAGCTAAGAAGCAACCCAAATGGATATTTATAGCACCTTTGACTCGACTAACCTCGTCAACGAGGTGGCGTCTTTGTCAACCAGTCAACGAAGGGAGTTCGTCGACGAAGTGGTGGCCTCGTCGATGAGCCAGGGATTTTCAGATTTCCCGAAACCCCTCAGCTTCTCCTCGTCGATGAGCACTTGCATTTCGTCGCTGAACAACAGGAGGGCCCTCATCGACGAATTTTGGATTCGTCAATGAAGCCTGCTCAATTTACCATTTTACCCTTCTCTTATTTATTTATTCCAAACATCACAGTTCGTAATGCCTTTAGACGGGTGACTACCATTCGAAAGCTTTTAAAAAAAATACAATGCAAGAAAGTTTCAAAATTTTGGTCTCTTGGACTCCAAACTTTGTGTAAACTTGAGAAACACTCCATGTAAACCTGGGGAACAAAGAATTCACTTTTTAAAATCTATATATATCCCCCAAGGCAAAGATTTTCATAACAAGAAGTATTTTCGGCAATCAACATACTCTCAAGTGCTCTCAATTCTCAAAGGTTATCTTGCTCACATCTTGCTAATCTTTCAACTGAGTTTTTGTTGAACTTCTCACATCGAAATTGAGCATCAAGCCTGAATCTTTCAATCATAAAAAGATTATACCGGTGATAGATTTACATTGAGCTTTAATTTCATTATATTGAGATTTACGTTGAAGTATATTTTGTACTTACACTTGTACTAACTTGCTATATCTGAGATTCTTGTATTTCTTGTTTCTTGATGGTTCAGAGCTATTGAATCATTGTAATCGAGCGTGGGGTATCGTTTGGAGAGGGAGCTCCACCCTATTGAAGGCGGGATTGTAACGGTGTGTTCCACCCGTAAAGGAACGTGTTAGTGGAATCCTTAAGTTGTGGCCTAAGGTGAGGACGTAAGCTAGTTATAAGCCGAATCTCGTAAAAAACTCGGTCTCACTCTCTTTCCCTTACTCTTTAATTTCCAGCATACTTATTAACTGCGTGGTTGATTTAAATTTCTTGATCATAAATACTACGTAGATTGGACTTTAAATTAACTAAAGATTAATTTAGTTTTGGGACTTACGGAAACCGAAAGGAAGTACGTTGGTTGATCAATATAAATTGTGAAAACCCTAAGAGAGTACGTTGATTGGTTAACACCAAAACTTATTAACTGAAGGTTTATTTGAAATCTGAATTTTGGAAAGAGCGTTGGATGTTATATTACTTATCATCTTGAAAGACCAATTTCATTAATACAGGGCTTAATTTATGCAAGCATTCATATTCAAAATTTTCTATTTAATCACTAGATCTAGATAGTGCTGCAGTTCATACATTAACTTGTGTTTAGTAAATCAATTGGTTGATTTTCATTAAGAATTATTACTTTGTGTTGATATTGAATCAATTCATTAATTGAGTGTGATTTGTGATTGGCCTATACAAGCATTGAATATCAAATCATTCTTGTGTGATTGCTAAATATAAAATAAGTTGGGAATTTATAAAAGGAATTAAAAGAAAAATTTTATAAACCCAATTCACCCCCCCCCCCCTTTCTTGGGACTACACCTTAGTTTTTTCAATATTCACAAGTAATCTCTTGCTTATTCCGTCAACAAAATAGTCATGATTAAAGTCAGGTATTCACTTATTTAATCATGCTTACAATAATATTCACAAACTACCTGCAATCAAACAATCGTATGAACAACATGAACAAAATAGGAGGGAGTAATCAAGAAGGATTATTAGATTTGAGCTTAGGGATAATCCTCAATTAATCATTGGCTCGACTCTCAAGGTCCCTAGCGGAGTTGTCAAGCTATTGCAATGTCTCGGACCCTCCAAACATGCACGGGTGTGGCTGCGAACTAGGAAAAAGGGTTGGTGAATTTTGAAAAGAATATTTTCATGAAAAATATGGTATAATGGAGTCGTTACTAACCTTTTAAGGTGTGGTTAGAACACTTGATTACTACTCAATTAAGGGTAGAATAAGTCTGCATTACCAAAGTCGGGTCCGAGAGTACGATTACGTGAGGGGAAGGTATTAGCACCCCCTACAAGCCTGTTCTTATGAACGGTACCAAATTAATCGAAAATTATCCCTTAAACTAAACTTAATAAGCCTTTAAGATTACTCATTTCCAAAAATTGAAAAAATGAATATATTATATAGGTATTCCCTCAGAATCGGGAAATATCGTACTCCGAAGAGTTTATGCCTCTTTTGAAATCATGAGGATGGAAAATCGAGAAAAAAGGGTACAAAATACACCCCCGGTTTTTTTGAAATTTTGTAGGATTTTTTCTAAGTATGAAAAGTAATACTCCGGGAGGGTTTTGGACTCATTCGGGATTTGAGCCTTCCAAAATATTTTCTATGGCCTTTTCTGAATTTTTTGTGATTGTAAAAACATTTTTATGATTTTTTAATATTTTTCCAACATATTTAAATAACACAAACAATTAAAGCAAAAATCATGAAAATATGTATGATAGTATTTTCAAAAAAAATTTCAAGTCTTTTTGAATGATTTTTTTTTAATATTTATGATTTTTGTGGATTTTTGTGAATTTATGTAATTAAAATATGAAACGAACCAAAAGACCAAACTGGTCCCATGGCAGTTCAAAGGATCCAACCAGTTCAGGAAAGAACCAGTCCAAGAGGGGTTGACCAGTTTTACGCTCGGTCAAGGCCAAGTCGACATGCGGTGCTTATGGAATGCATGAGTTATTGCGTGTTTTAGTGTGTGCATGGAATCTGAGTAAATGTGTGTGCATGGGTGTGTTGCATGCATCCTTAGAGTTTTGTACGTGCATAGGTATGTGGTTGTGTGTGCATGAGTGTGTGTGCATGTGCATGAGTAGGTGTTTTAGTGTGTGTGCAGGTGTGTGTACAGTGTGTGTTAGTGGTTCATGTTGTAGTGTGTGTGTGTGTGTGTTAATGGTGCATTTTTTAGTGTGTGTGCAGGTGTGTGTTTAGGTGCGTGTAGCAGAGTGTGTGCAGGTGTGTGTACAGTGTGTGTTAGTGGTGCGTGCTGTAGTGTGTTGCAGGTGTGTGTCGTGGTGTGTGTTTAGGTGCGTGTAGCAGTGTGTGTTCAGGCGTGTGTACAGTGTGTGTTAGTGGTGCGTGCTGTAGTATGTGTGCAGGTGTGTTTAGGTGCGTGTACCTGTGTGTTTGTGTGTGTGTAGGTGTGTGTACAGGTGCGTGTTGTGATGTGTGTAGCAGTGTGTGTTTAGAGTGTGGCAGTGATGCATGCTTTAGTGTGCTTGTTTTTTTTTTCTTCTTGCCTCGGCTGCCATAATACTCCTCGTCTTCACTGCCGACCTCTTCAGCATCTCCTCTCTCTCCTGCTCCTTCTCCTTCATCTTCTTTCTCATTATCCTAAGGCCAGTGGGAAAAGAGTGTCGATTGAATATATCTCCGGTGAACAAGACTCCATTCTGGCGGCTTGGGTGCACCGTCTTCATCCACCATACTTTCCACCTGCTCAACCAATTTCTCCATGAGATCTGCTCTTCACGAGGATAATTCTTCGACCATGCACGCTCTCTGCTTCTCCTTCTTCTTGCCTCGACTCAGACAGTGCTCTTCTTCTGCACTCTCGGTTTCTTCACCGTATCCTCCTCCTTCCTTTTCGCTTTTTGGGGAACGGTGAGGAAGGAACATTGACCGAGCCAAAATCTGTCAAACGGGTCTCTGTTCCGACGATCGGGGATCACCAACTTCAACGACTGGCTGCCCCTCTTGCTCAGTCGATCGCTCCGTGCAATCAATTCTGGTTCGAATTGCGGTTTCCAGCATCCGACCGACGGCCATGGCTAGAACCTGTGAAGATCTGCCCATAACAGTGAAAGATGCAAAACCCAAAAGAGAAAAAGAAGAACAGAGAGTGGAAAAGACAAATGGAGGTGGGTTGTCTTCCTCATCTCACATGAGACATCTGAATCCGCCCTCCTTCTATTGTGCGAATGTAAACTCTTCCCTATTTTCTCTGGACTAAGAACTGAAAACGAAATGGGTGGATGAACAGATGCTCATAAGGAGTGAGATCTGAGAGAGAAATACGAGAAGCGAAGGGTCAAGGAAGTAAAAGAGAGAACTCAGAGAAGTATACATAAATCTCTTGAACTTCTGAAAATTTACGCTAATAATTAGATAATAAGGCTTCGAAGCAGAGTTTCTGCCGTCACCGGTGACATCGGTGCTGCTTTGCTTCATGGCTCGTCCTGCTTATGGTTCTGCTTATGCCCTTCTTCTGTATCGGTCATCCTCATAGTCAAGTCTTACTCTGAAGGTAACAATGGTTGCTGGGGAAGCTTGAAGGGCATTTTAACGGCAGAGGCGACAAAAATAAAAAACCTACTTATGGGTGCAGGAGGTGATCGTGGAGAGGGCAAAAATGGCGTCCGGTGTTGAGAATTTCACTTGTGAGTTTGTCCGACAATAGAAATTAAAGTGGATAATGGGTGCTTATATACATGGATGGACCCAAGACCCAATTAGCTTGAGCTTTTGGGTCAAATCGGTATTCACCCATGTGTATCAAACACACCAATGGGCACCTCCGGTCCTAACAAGTGGTATCGGAGCCGATAGTTCGTAACTCTGGGTGAGCGATATCGTAAAAAAGTTGAGACGGGAAGCTAATTCTCCTGACGGGCTAACAGTTGGAGGACCAAGTGTGTGGCTGAGACCAATAAGGATCATCTAGGCCGCGGATGGATCCGAATAGGGTCAAGACGTGCGAAGTAGAATTGGTTTGGAGGCACGTGGAATGCAATCTGAGGCACGTAAGGCGCCAGTGGTAAGGCCCACTTGAGCAACTATTGGAGAATTGTCCCAACAAGGAGACGATTTCCGTTCAAGGGGGAGCAGCTGGAACTCACAAGTGAGGGGGAGATTGTTGAGAATTCCACTTGTGAGCTTGTCCGACATTGGAAAATTAAAGTGGATAATGGGTGCTTATATACATGGATGGACCCAAGACCCAATTAGCTTGAACTTTTGGTCAAATTGGTCTTCACCCACGTGTATCAAGCCCACCCATAGGCACCTCCGATCCTAATAAGTGGTATCAGAGCCGACGGTTCGTAACTCTGCGTGAGCCATATCATAAAAAAGTTGAGACGGGAAGCTAATACTCCTGACGGGCTAACAGTTGGAGAACCAAGTGTGTGGCTAAGGCCAATAAGGATCATTTAGGCTTCGGATGGATCCGAATAGGGTCAAGACGTGAGAAGTAGGATTGGTTTGGAGGCAAGTGGAATGCAATCTGAGGCACGTAAGGCGCTAGTGGTAAGGCCCACTTGAGTAACTATTGAAGAATTGTCCCAACAAGGAGACAGTTTCCGTTCAAGGGGGAGCAGCTGGAACTCACAAGTGAGGGGGAGATTGTTGAGAATTCCACTTGTGAGCTTGTCCGACATTGGAAAATTAAAGTGGATAATGGGTGCTTATATACATGGATGGACCCAAGACCCAATTAGCTTGAGCTTTTGGGTCAAATTGGTGTTCACCCATGTGTATCAAGCCCACCCATAGGCTCCTCCGGTCCTAACATCCGGAGCTGTGGGGATGATTGGAGATGGAACTGTGTGGTTATGGCGATGGGAGAGCAAGGAGATCCGAGGGCGGCAAGGTTCGTGCTCTATGTGCAAGTGCGAGAATCAAAGAGCTTGGGTGAAGGTAGTAGGTGAGATGCCGGAATGGAGGTTGGAGAATGAGAGATTGAGAGGAGGAGGAGGAAGAGAATGATGAATGGTGTCCGAGAAAAGGGGTGAACAATGAATGGCTCCCTGCGCTTCCCCCCTGTGCAGGTCTTGTGCTTTATAGGGTTCTGAGTGGGGCAATTTGGCGTGCAAAAGCCTTCGGGAAGCAGAAAATATCCCTTCCCCTTGTACGTGCTTTCTGTTTGGGGAGGAATCATTTCCTCAATGTGCACATGTTTTCTTTTTTGAATTTCTTATTTATTTAATTTTTTTGTTATCCAATTTTTCTTCCCAAGAAAAGTCTCGGGTTTTAAAAAAATACTTCATTCCCGGCAATAAGAGGACCCGAACCCGACTCAATTAAAATATCAAGACTTAATTAAAATTCAACGGGACTCGATTAAAATTCACCGAGACTCAATTAAAATTCATCATGACTCAATTAAAATTCTGGGGCTTGATTAAAATATACCGGGATCCAATTAAAATTCATTGGGACTCAGTTAAAATTTCAGGACTCAATTAAAATACTGGGATTCAATTAAAATAAGCCAGAACTCGATCGGATCCTCCCAATCTCGGGATTCAAGTCAATTTTTAATACGATGTGTCTCCTTAGGGTATTCTGGTTAAAATTGAGGTGTTGATAGTGTGTATAGGTGATAGTCGCAAAAGAGATCCTATGGACGTTAGGAGATCTTCACTAAGTGCCAACTATGATAGAGGCCCAACAATCACAAGCGTGATGTGGGGAGAGCACCGGCTATGGTGGAGGTCTAGCAATGGCAAGTAGCGGTGACATAGGACTAGCAATAGCAAGTGGTGGTGATGTGATAATGTATTGTTGGTGGTGTGCGTCATGTAAGTGCTTAGCGAAGGAGGAGGTTTGTCCTAGATATCATATTTGATTACTACTTTAAATAAAAGTTTAAGCTATTAGTTTGTGGGCCAATAATGTATATCAAGTCTTAACACTCTTTTACATGTGTAACCTAATTGCACTTGGAAAGATAAACACATAGGAAACAACACCTATTATAGAGATAAGATAATTCTTAACCAACAAACAATAAATGCAGGTAAAAAGACTAAAACTTGGGACCTCTCTCTTACCATGCTATTTAAACACAACTAAGAAAAAAAATAAATGAATAGGTGGTTGTTGTATCTTCTCTTTATCCCAAAATGGTCAACTTATGCAACTTGCATACACACATAAATTACAAGGGTTAGCCCATAAAAGATAGATATATATATACACGTAAGTTAATTAATTCATAAAGTATATATGTTATATGGATTAATTTATACAGCATAAACAATATGTAACATGGGTTAATTTATACAACATAAGCATGCGTACATGATTGTTTTTATACACGGTCGTATCTCGCTAATAGTATAAATTCTTCTAAATTAATTAAATTATAGATAGATGTAAGTCTATTTCTTAAGTTCATATAGAGTTAATTTAATTAAAAAAGTTTTGACTTTCTTTATTTAAATAGTAATTAACATGACAAAAAGAAATGATATATAGAGATAGTGAAATTTGTACTGTATGCATGGAAGATGAGAGAACATGCAATTAATGTGGCCGCGGTTTGGACGCACATAGCGCTACGCTTTAAATTCCACAGCCCGAGATGGGCGCACTACTCATGAGTGCGGGTTTCTTAATTTGGGAGGAAACTAGCTAGGCGTCCCAAGGGTAGTAGTAGTAGTAGTACTTCTGTTAATTCCTTTCCTATCTTGTCAGGAGAGGATTCGAGAAAGAAAACAGTTCCGATGGGGTTAGGATGGTGGCGGTCCATCGGTGCTGCTTTTGCTGCAGCTTTCCTTTTTCTGGGCTTCCCTTCCTCCCAAACTTGTATCAACTCTCTCTCTCTCCTCTTTCTTTTTCACAAGGGTCTTAATTTATTTGAAGATATGGATTTCAAGGTTCAAATTTTAGTTTATATTCAATCAAATTTCAAGGGCCTGTGTGGTCTATTCTTCATCACAAATCCCTTTCCCACATGCAAAGATTAAGGAATTGGCTTCGAGCAACACTTGGAAACACAAAAAATAATTAAGGATATTGAAACATTTTATGTGGGTTATGCCTTATATATAATTTTTGTTACACTCTATTTCAAAATCAAAAATTAGAGTTTATATTAATTTAATTTAATTTCTTTTATTATATATCATTTTTCTTGTATCCACGTAATTTTAAATCTGGAATTTAAATTGGCATGCTAGTTGCGAATTACTTATGCCCTTAAATCATAATAACCCATCTCCATTTTTCCTTCTGGCTACACGTGCAGCTCCAGACTACGCCTTTATCCAGCACTCAAACTCCGCCCCACTCACATCCTACTACGACTACATCATCGTCGGCGGCGGAACCTCCGGCTGCCCGTTGGCCGCCACACTCTCTCAAAACTACACCGTCTTACTCCTCGAACGCGGCGGCTCCCCCTACGGCAACCCCAACATAACCAACCTCGCCTCCTTCGGCGTGCCTCTCAGCGACCTCTCTCCCGCCTCCCCCGCGCAGCGCTTCGTCTCAGAGGACGGCGTCATCAACTCCCGCGCCCGCGTCCTGGGCGGCGGCTCCTGCATAAACGCGGGGTTTTACTCGCGGGCCCCCGCCGATTACGTGAGGGAGGCGGGATGGGACGGGGAGCTGGTGAAGGAGTCGTACCGGTGGGTGGAGGAGGTGGTGGCGTTCGAGCCTCCCATGGGGCGGTGGCAGGCGGCGGTGCGGGACGGGCTGATTGAAGCGGGGGTTTTGCCGAACAATGGGTTTACGTACGATCACATTGAAGGTACGAAGGTTGGGGGATCCATTTTTGACGGCAAAGGGAGCCGTCACACCGCCGCCGATTTATTGAAGTATGCCAATCCCGATCGGCTTCGCGTTCTGATCCATGCCACCGTACACAAAATCTTGTTTAGAAGAATCAAAGGTGATTAAGTACAGATTTAATTTATTTTCAATTAATTGATTTGAGATTCATGAATTAGTGAAGATAATTACTGACGGCCTACAGCCCCATGTTTGAATCTGCTTTAAAATAATTTTTTTGGTAATAAAGTTTGAATTATATTCATTTCAATTTTAAAAAATTACATAACTTTAAATAAAATTATGATCTAAAGTTATCATAAATTATTATTATTAAAACTCCGTTGTTAAAATTGAAGGAGACCTTTTTCTAAAAAATAATTAATATCCCAACAAACCAGGTGCAAATCTCTAAGAATACATTTGATCAGCGAAATATTTATTCTCATAAATAAATTAATTTTATTAAATTAATTACAATTAATTATGTAAGAAATTATCCCAAAACGAGTTGTAAATACATAGTAAGAAAAACTATAAGAAACCGTTCGGTTGTGGGAAATATTTTCTATTTTTTAAATTTTAGTTTTTTAAAAAGTTATAAAATTTTTAGATTATTTTTTTTAATTTTTCAATATTCATATTTAAAAAGCAGAAAATAAAGGCTATATTTAAATGTGTGAAACAAATTTTTATTTTTTATTTCTATATTTGAAAATAATCACAAGAAAGACAACTTCATTCCTAATTTTCTAAAATTTATATAAGGTAATATCTATAATCATGAATTTTAAAATTTAAATTTATGTGAATTTAGACGAAACTACATACATAATCCACAAAAATTAAAGTTTAAGATTTAAATTAAAATAAGAATTAAAAATTTATAAAAGTAATAAGCTAAAATTTGGATATTCTGTATATGAGAGGATATATATACTTTAGGATTTAAATTTTATGCAATCTTATTACATTTTGTTTAAATCTGCTCAAGTTTAAATTTAAGTCTTAAAATTCAAATCTCTAAATACATAATGAGAAAAGATATAGGGTATGTTTAGCTTTGGAAAATATTTTTTTGTTTTCTAAATTTTAATTTTCTGAAAAATTGTAAAAAAAAAAATTGACTTATTTTTTAATTTTTCAATATTCTATTAAAATATTTAAAATAAACAGTATGTTTAAATGTGCAAAATAGTTTTTTATTTTTTATTTTTAGATTTTAAAATGATCATAAGAAAGATAACTTATTTTTTAAAATTTTTAAAATTTATATAAAATAATATCTACAATCATGGAGTTTAAAGTTTGAATTTGAATTTGTGTGAATTTAAAAAAAAAAAAAAAAAACTTTATACATAATCCACACAAATTAGAGTTAGAAATCGGGAAAAAAATATTATTTAAATTAATATTTTTTTGTGGTGCAAATTTCTAAGATTACATTTGATCAACGAAATATTTATTCTCATAAATAAATTAATTTTATTAAATTAATTACAATTAATTATGTAAGAAATTATACCAAAATGAGTTGTAAATACATAGTAAGAAAAATTATAAGAAATATTTTATATTTTTTAAATTTTAGTTTTTTAAAAAAGTTATAAAATTTTTAGATTATTTTTTAATTTTTCAATATTCATATTTAAAAAGCAGAAAATAAAGGCTATTTTTAAATGTGTGAAACAAATTTTCATTTTTTATTTCTATATTTGAAAATAATCATACAAAGGACAACTTCATTTCTAATTTTCTAAAATTTATATAAGGTAATATTTATAATCATGAATTTTAGAATTTAAATTTAAACTTATGTGAATTTAGATGAAACTACATACATAATCCACACAAATTAAAGTTTAAGATTCAAATCTATATGTAAAATAATAATTAAAAATTTATAAAAATAATAAGCTAAAATTTGGATATTCAATATATGAGAGGATATACACTTTAGGATTTAAATTTTATGCAATCTTATTGCATTTTGTTTAAATTTTTATATCTGCTCAAGTTTAAATTTAAGTCTTAAAATTCAAATCTCTAAATACATAATGAGAAAAGATATAGGGGTCTATTTAGCTTTGGAAAATATTTTTTTTGTTTTCTAAATTTTAATTTTCTAAAAAATTATATAAAACAAAATTGACTTATTTTTTAAATTTTCAATATTCTATTAAAATATTTAAAATAAACAGTATGTTTAAATGTGCAAAATAGTTTTTTATTTTGTATTTTTAGATTGTAAAATGATCACAAGAAAGATAACTTATTTTTTAAAATTTTTAAATTTATATAAAATAATATGTATGGAGTCTAAAGTTTGAATTTGAATTTGTGTGAATTTAGAAAAAACTTTATACATAATCCACACAGAGTTAGAAATCTAGGGGAAAAAATGTTTCTAATTATTTTTATATAAATTTAAAAAATAAAAAAATAAAGTGCATTTTCATATTTATTTAAAAATTAAAACTAAAGAAAAAAATAATTTTAATAAAAAATTTGGTCAAAAATATTTATTTTTATTCATTTATTCCATACAGGTATTTTAAAAATAAAATTTAGTTAACTTTTCTGTGGTTTTTTTTTTTTTTAAATTAAAATAAAAATGAAAATTATTTCCTATAACTAAATGGGGTTTAAATTATTTTTAAAATTACAAAGTGCAAAGTGGGTTCATGCAGTATGAATCCACTCGCACCATATGCCTTTCAAATTGACAAATGACAAAATAAAAATGCTTTTAATTTTTTTTTTTCCTATAAAACTGATTTCACTAATTTAAAAAATTAATTAAATAAAACCTTTGTGCTAAATGAGGAAACTAATGATAGAAAAGCAGTTCGTTATATTAATAGATAAGTTAAGAGTGTCCATAAATTTAAAAAATAAATTTATTATTAGACTTTTCTGTTGAAATGGAAACAGATAGAGAGATAATTTATTATCTTCATAGATAAGTTTGAGTGCTCTTAAACCCTTAATATATATATATATATATATATATATATATATATATATAAATCAATATTATTTGGAGAAGAGGAAAAGGTAACAAAGGTGGAGAACATTTTTAATTAAAATTAAAAAATATTTAAACAATTAAGGTGAAATGTATATTATGAAATTTATGATTTACCAAAAAAAAAGTATTTCATACTTTCAAAAATAGTATAGTAGCATTTTACGTATCTCATTAATCAACGTGCAGGGGAAGGCAAGCCCATAGCCCATGGAGTAATATACAGAGATGCATCAGGGATGAAGCACAAAGCATACTTGAACAGAGGGCCCAAGAACGAGATCATCTTGTCAGCGGGAGCATTGGGAAGCCCACAGCTACTGATGCTAAGCGGAGTGGGCCCAGCAGAGCACCTAAAGGCCCATAAGATCCATGTGGTGTTGGACCAGCCCATGGTGGGCCAAGGAATGTCTGACAACCCAATGAATACCATCTTGGTGCCATCCCCTACGCCGGTGGAGGTCTCCGTCATCGAAGTCGTTGGCATCACCCCCTTTGGAAGCTACATCGAAGCAGCCAGCGGCAAAAGCTTCCTCGGCGGTTTCCCTCTAAAAACCATCCCTTCTCAGGTTCCCTATATCTTTTTTTATTTCTTTATTTTTTATTTTTTAAATTATAACCTAATAACTCTGCACTTAATGTTCTAACTTTTTCATCCATAGTTGGGGTAGTAAGTGATAAGTCAACGCCTGCCCTCTCTCCTCCAGTCAAGCCGTCAGTCGCTCCTCCAATCAAGCGAGTCTTGGTTGCACATTTACACTCTATATATCATTGTTCATTTATGAACATGTATAGAAAGCCATTTATCATTCATTAAGCATTGAAATATACAAGATTAATTGCTTCATTCATAGTATCAGAGCTCGTCGGTTCTGAAACAAGACACCTGCGTCTTTTTTCTCTCTCTAACCCAACACAGACAGTTCCGCTCAACTTCCCTGCTTCTTCCCCTCTCACCCTATTTAGATCTTACTGTATTTGTCTGGTCTTTGAACCCCAAAACCCCTTTTCCCTCCAGCTAGCTTCGAAACAGAGAACCTTCAAGATAACCCCAAAACCCATTTTCCCTCCAGCCCGTCACAGGAAACACTTCTGGCTCCAACTCTAGCTCCGGAGCAGGCCATACCCACTGCCCTCTGATCTGCCCACTGCACGCAGCACCCGGTCGCTGCAGTCTGCAGATCCTCTCTGCCTTCAGGTTCTCCCCAGTTACTCTTCCAGCAGCCGAGCACCAGCACGCCATCGCTGCAGTCCGCAGATCCTCTCAGTCCTCGGGTCTCCCCGGTCACCTGCTTCTCTCCTCTCGCCGGTCACCGTTGCTCGCATCTCACACCAAACAGTGTCTTCACTTTAAAGTGAGCTCTTCCCTATTTGCAAAATGTCTCCACCTTAAAATAATATACAGCAGCTCCTTTTCTCATATTCTTACAGATTCCATAATTATATATGTATAGGGAGCTTTGCATTTCGAGCAAAGAACTTTTCCACCCATTTGTCCCCTTCCCAATTTTTCTCTTAATAAATTTCAACCCTGATCTCCTATATATATTTGTCCAACTATCTTATCTTCACCCATCCTTTAATTATGGCTACATCTAGTGAAACTACAATTATATTGTTGGTGAAAATACTCATGTTGTCTCAATCAATACATCCACACTTATTACCCACAAACTTTCAAGTGGTGGAAACTATTCAATGTGCAACTTCCAGATGACAAATCTTCTTCTTGAGTATGATCTCATGGGATTTGTAGATGGAACTCATCCATGCCTACCAGTTAATGATCCAAAGTATAAAATTTGGATTCGTCAAGATCGACTATTACTTCTTGCTATTCAAACAACTGTCACTAGATCAGCAAGACCAATTGTATCTCGATGCAAAAATACTGAGGAAGCGTGGCGCAAACTCAAAACTACCTATGTCAACAAATCTAATACTCGGATGGTTAGTCTAATTGATTTCCTCACCAAGGTTAGTCAAGCAGGAAAGAGCATCTCTGAATTTATGCAAACAGTTAAAACCATTATTGATGATCTTGTCATAATTGGGCACAATTTGAGTGATGGAAAAATAGTGGTATATATGTTTAATGGTTTCACCGATGATTACAAAGAACTCAAAGCTACCTTATGTGCAAGAGAATCACCCATCTCCTTTGAAAAATTAGTGGAAAAGCTTATGGGCTATGAAACGATGCTCAACCAATTATACTCGACCAACTCTCACATGACTATCCAATATTCCTAAAAGCAGCACAACAAGAAAGGGAGAAATGGCACCTTCAATACTTTTCAAAAACAGTCTCGATTTGGAGGAAACAATAATGGCTACTCAGGGAACAACAACTATCTACTCCAACATAATTCCTATAGAAACCATGGCAACTAAAATTTTTCTAGCGCTTTAGAAACTCAAGGACTCATGTCAAACAACTCAAATCAGACTTGGTGGCCTAACTTCAATGGGAACCAACCTCGGGTCGTCTGTCAATTATGTGACAAGCATGGTCACATTTCCAAAGTATGCAGATCACGTTCCTTACCCACCACTTGGCCATAAGCCAACTTCACAACTCACGAAACTCCAAGTAATCAGTCAAGTTGGATAGTTGACTCTGGGGCCTCTCATCACATCACCTTAGATTTGCATAACCTATCCATTCACTCTGAGTATGGTGGCAATGATGATGCCATGGTTGGAAATGGTAATAACGTTCCTATCACTCATATTGGATTTACCACTCTTAAGTCATGTGATTCCACATTCAAACTCAATAATGTTTTGTGTGCACCTAACATAAAGAAAAATCTTCTTTTTTTCTCTCAATTTTGCTTTCACAATAATACCTCTATTGAATTTTTTTTCCTGATTCTTTTCTTTTGAAGGATCTAACCACGGGGGCATCCTTAGTGTGAGGCCGGAATAGAGGAAACGTCTATGAGTGGCCTACTTCGGTTAGCAGAACAACCTCTTCACCACAACACTCGACTCTCATAACAACCTTGTCCAAACCCTCCCTTCCAACCATCAGTCTCTGGCACAGTTGCCTTGGTCATCTGTCCTCCAAAATTCTTCATCAAATCATTGCCTCTCATAAACTACCTTTCTCTAAGTCCAGTTTCTTGTCTCACTATTGTAATGCATGCTTATGTAATAAAAATCACAAACTGCCCTTTGGTGTCTCGTCATTAACTTGTTCTAGACCTTTGGAAACTCTATTTATGGATGTTTGGGGTCTTGCTCCTCTTCCTTCCTTTGATAATTTTCACTATTACGCTATTTTTGTGGATTACTTTACCAAATACACTTGGCTTTATCCTATCAAGAAAAAATCAAATGTTACTTTCGTATTTGAACAATTTAAATCTCTTGTTGAAAATTATTTTTCTACAAAGATTAAAACAGTTTATACAGATGGAAGTGACGAAGCCATTAGTCTCGGACATTTTCTCTCTCGAGTTGGTATTCAACATCTCAAATCTCCTCCTCATACCCAAGAACATGTTGACACGGCTGAGCACAAACATCGCCATGTTGTTGAAACTGCACTAGCCTCATGCATATGTTCCACTCCAATATTGGTCTTTAGCATTTCAAGTCGTCGTTTACTTCATCAACTAATTGCCCTCTCTAGTAACACGTCACTAATCTCCTTTCTCTCATCTCTTTAAGAAGTCACCTAATTAGTTATCCTTGAAAATATTTGGTTGTCTATATTATCCATGGTTGCGACCCTACTCCTCTCACAAACTCCAACCACGGTCCCGTCCTTATATATTCATTGGATACTCAACTCCGCATCATGCCTATATGTGCCTTGATCCCTCCACCAATAAAATCTACATCTCTAGAAATGTCGTGTTTGTGGAACACACTTTTCCCCTTCAGAATTACAAATATCACACGACGTCATCTTTCATCTTACCCTCCTCCACCAATTGGTTATCGAAATCAACTCAAGTGTCTATTCCTACATCTCTTCCTAATCACCTCCATTTGCCTGTCACCTCTATCCCTCAAGTTGATTCTATATCTCCTCCTCTTACTACTACTTTGCGTGGTGAGTCTTCTTCTTACCAGATTGAATCTCCACACCAAGACATTTCATCCTTGGGACCCTCCTCCACACCTCCACCAACGGGTGCATCCAATCCTTCTTAGGTAAGTATCTCATCTCCGATATCCTCTCCTCATCTACTATTCCAGCATAACTTCACCTTTATAATATTAGGCTACGTAATAACATTACAAAGCCAAAACATATCTTTGACCTTCACACAACCACCAATCCATCCATTACTGAACCTTCCACCTTCAAATAGGCCCAGCAACACCTCCTATGGCGACAAGCCATGAGTGAGGAATACAATGCTCTACTCTCCAATCACACGTGGTCTCTTGTTCCACGTACTCCTACACAAAATGTTATTGGGTGTAAGTGGGTCTATAGGATTAAGAGGAATCTTGATGGTACCATAGCTCGTTATAAAGCTCGCTTAGTGGCCAAAGGTTTCCATCAACAACTTGGGATAAATTTTTCTGAAACCTACAGCTCGATTGTCAAACCTGCTATTGTTCGGTTATTACGTACTCTTACTGTAACTAACAGTTGGTCTCTTCTCCAACTAGACGTGAATAATGCATTATTGCAGGGCTTTTTATCTGAGGTAGTTTTCGTGGACCAGCCCCCTGGCTTCACCAACTCCGATCTTCCTAATCATGTTTGTTGCTTACACAAGGCCATATATGGGCTTCGACAAGCCCCTCGCGCATGGTACCATGAACTTTGCAATTTTCTTATCTCAGAAGCCTTCACTAACTCTCGGTCCGATACCTCATTGTTTATACTCCACTCTTCCAACACAATTATTTATCTAATAGTTTATGTGGATGACATCATTGTCACAGGATCCTCCGCTGCTTATGTGACTGACTTCATCACTATCCTCTCCAAATGATTCTCTATTAAGGATCTTGGTAATCCCTCATATTTTCTTGGGGTTGAAGCTTACTTTACCTGTAATGGTTTATTTCTGTCTCAAAGGAAATATATCCAAGACTTCATGCATCAAGTGAACATGGATGATGCCTGGCCTGTTTCTACCCCTCTTGCAACTACTGAAGCTTTCACATTGTCGGATGGTTCTCCATCAACTGATGCTACCTTGTATCGTCAAACTCTTGGGTCATTGCAATACCTATCCTTGACACGTCTTGACGTGTCCTTTGTCATTAACAAGTTGTCTCAGTTCATGCACTCTCCTTCCACACTTCATTGGTCGGCAGTTAAAAGCTTGCTCCTCTACTTGGTTGGAACTTTTGACTATGGCATCATGCTTCTTAAAAACTCTCCTTGGAAATTTCATGCATTTTCTGATGCTAATTGGGTTGGTGATCCTAATGATCAGACTTCAACTTTAGCTTATATTCTTTTTCTTGGCGCCAATCCCATCTCTTGGAGTTCTAAAAAGCAAAAGACTATCGCTCGCTCCTCCACTGAGGCTGAATACCGAGTTATTGCCTCAACTGCAGCAAAAGTAAATTGGGTAATGAATCTCCTTCAAGAGCTGCGTGTACACGCATCCCCTACTCCAGTCATTTACTGTGACAATGTGAGTGCTGCCTATGTATGTGCCAATCTAGTCTTTCATTCTCGTATGAAACACATCGCCATCGACTTCCACTTTGTTCGTGGTCAAGTTGCTACAGGTCGCCTACATGTTTCCCATGTTCATACTTCTAATCAACTAGCTGACTCTCTTACCAAGCCACTGCCTCGGTTGCCTTTTCTTACCCATCGAACCAAGATTGGTGCCCTTAACGACCAGTCAATCTTGCGGGGCATGATAAGTCAACACCTACCCTCTCTCCTCCAATGTCAACACCTACCATTGCTCCTCCGGTCAAGCTGCCAATTGCTCCTCCAATCAAGCCTCAATTATCTCCTTGAGTCTTGGTTGCAACATTTACTATGTATATATCATTGTTCATTTCTGAACATGTATAAAAAGTAATGTATAGCCATTTATCATTAAGCATTGAAATATATAAGATTAATTACTTCATTCACTAAGTCCGGATAAATTAATATAATTTACTCTTAAGAAACTAAATAGGTGGGAGAGAAAGTAAGAAAAAATGATAAATTATTATTTAAATTTTGGTACACTGAAAAAGAAAAACATAAAAATGAAATAAGAATTATTGTAGATAAAAATATAAAAATATAGTGTTATTGATGTAAAACAAAGTAGGGGGTAGAAAAGACAAATTTTTTTTTTAGGGGAAATCTATATGTTTTTGACAAACCTCAGGAGAGGTCTAATAGTTTTGAAACCTTAACGGAGATCTCCATTTCTTTTCAAATCTCAGGAGAGATGAGTGTCTTTTGCCTTAATCTTTATTTAGAAGTCATTCAAATTAAATAAACGTCCCCTCATAATAAAGAGAAACCAAGGATAGAGGGAGGGTGCCCTTACTTTTGAAAATCCTATAGTCCTTTTTTTTTGGGGGAAGTTGAAAGTCAAACATTGAATTTAAGCTTATGTGTATTTGAGTAAAATGCAATATAAAAATATGTTATTTTTTTTTTTAAGCTATCACAAATTCATATTTAAGGTCCAAAATGCTTCGAAATACAACATAAAGGAATTGTTACTTGTTTTAAAAAATGATAATTGATCCAAAAATATTTTTGACATAGCTATAGTGATTTTTCCTTATCTCCTAAATAAAATCTTTTGACTCCATCTGAATAGGCCCTGGTATATGAGCTAGGTTGGAATTTACCTAACCTATGCAAGGTCTCTTTTAAGAGTAAAAAAGTAATGCTTAATTATAAGTTAAAATAGACAATTCCTCACAGAGACAAATTTCAACATGTACAATTTATCCAATACTTAATATATGATTACTAAGTTTATTTCTAACACAAATACTCACATCTAATTTGTAACCAATTTTAAATTACTTATAATTCTTTCTTTAATGGCTTTTTTTTTTTTTTTTTTTGCCTGTTAAAATTATATTGAGGATTGCCCAGCTAAACCAGCTCAAATGGTAAGGGTGAATTTATGACTTTGGAGACCACAGAATCATGAGTTTGATTCTCCTTTGAGTCATTATGCTAGTGAATTACCAGCGGACGACTTTCACCCTACAAATTTAGTGTCGCATCATAATGTCCAATGTGACATGATAGTGATTGGAGTTTTGGGATTATCAAAAAAAAAATTATATTGAGGATTAACATAAAGAATTAAATAATTAAAGTTAAAATAAATTAAATCTAGATATGCATCTATACAATAGACACATGCATAGATACTGTGTATTACCAAACACAGCCTTAATTGATTAGTCATGCAACTGTTTGTGTGACTGACACGTACGCCCCTTGCTATAATTTTCTTTGCACGAAGACGAGGGCGCCACGTGGTGTTAAGGTTGAGGAGGCAGATCTAACGGGTGGATTCATCCTAGAAAAGATCATCGGCCCGGCCTCCACAGGCCATTTGGAGCTCCGAAATCGAAACCCGAACGACAACCCGTCTGTGACCTTCAACTACTTCAAAGAAGCGGCAGACCTGGAGAGATGCGTGGAGGGCGTCAAAGTCGTCCAGAGAATCATCGACTCCAAAGCTTTCTTCCCATTCATGTACGAGAACACTTCGTCCGAATCCCTACTTGCCGTCATGGAGGAATTGCCCATGAATTTGGTGCCAAAGCATAGGAACAAGAGCTTGTCGCCACTGGAGCGGTTCTGCAAGGACACGGTGATGACCATATGGCATTACCATGGCGGTTGTTGGGTCGGGCAGGTGGTGGATTCTGATTACAGGGTTCTCGGCGTGGATGCATTACGGGTCATCGATGGATCCACCTTTGTTAACTCTCCCGGAACCAATCCTCAAGCCACTGTCATGATGCTCGGGAGGTAATTAACCAATCATTTGATTATTTAATCAGATTAATTATGCGTCAATGATGTGATTTGTTCTTCCTGGTGGTGCAGGTACATGGGAGTGAGGGTGTTAAAGGAGAGATTTGCAAGTGATGTATCAAAATAATTCATCTATTGTGCACAAAGGGGTTTGTTTGTTTTTTTTTTTTTTTTTTTAAATGTTGCATTGTGTTGGTGTGCTTTAAGGGCATGGTGAATTAAAATAATTCATCTATTGTGCACAAAGTGTTTAAATATTGTTGTATGTGACTATAAAAGTTGTGCAAATAAGTTCATCAGTTCCATTATAGGCATCTTCCAAAACCAATGTTATGTGGAGGGTTATAGATATCCGAAGTTTTTCGGGGCTTATATAACATAATTTGGGTAAAAATACCCATTAATATAATAAAATGAGGAAACTAAATAAAAAATAGAAAAATGTAATGAAAAATGAAAATTTTTAAATTGAAAATAAAAAAAATAGGAAAAGGAAAAATGAAATAAAAAAGTAGGTCAGCTTCTCCATGCTTGCACCTGCACACACACAAACAATAGAATCTTCATTAGAGAATCATAATTGAAAATTAATCAGTTTTTAAAATTAATTGAACAATTTAAAATTGATTGATTAATTTAATTAACAAATTAGTTTCAAGTTTGATTGATCAATTTAAAATTGATTGGTGAATCAAATTTAAATATAAGGGTTCTTATATGAGACCTATAAATAGACAACTTCATAGGGGTAGGAGACACAGATACAGAGAGAATAAAGGAATTGCTTATTGAAAAACTGGGAAAAAAATTGCTGAAGGTTGAGTGATTGAGATTAGGTGAAGGAAAATAGGAGATCAAGAAGCTTGGATTGCATAAAGAATGGAAATTGGCAGCAAGGAATTCAGGTAGAGTTCGGGCAAAGGAGGAAGCAGGATAGAAGTCTGACATAAAAGGCTGGTTGCTTAAAATTTTGTGTTATTTAGTTTAACTTTAGGCATGTTTAAAAATTGAATTCTGTAATTTGATTTTAAAATTTGAACAATCCTTGAACAGAATCAATTCTTAACCAAATCAATTTGATAAATTACTACAAAATCATATAAATAGGTTGGGGTGTTTGGCCCAGACCCAAGAGGTTAGATCCAGATTTGGATTCAAATACCCATATCTGATTATTGGAGATCCGACCCAAAAACTCAAGTCAACTTAACCCAAGTCCAAGTCAACCGACTTGAATACCCAACCTAGGTCTGACTCAAACAATTGGACCCAAGTCAATTTTGACTTGGGTTCATTGACTTAGGCCTACTAATCATTGACCCTGGACGTGGTCCTGAACCCAACGAGGCCCAAGATTACTCAACCCAATATCCCATAACCCAATTGGGCCAAGACATTTGGGCCCAAGTCCATTTTCATTAATTAATCAAAACTCAAGCCCGATTGATCCAAGCCCAATTCCCCAAATTGAGTTAGGTTCAGCCTATTAAATAATTCAAACCTAAATTACAATTAGCTCAATCTAGCCCAAATTGGTTTAGAATTGTTGTTTCGCAAGAAAATTTGGGGCAATTTTTTTCAGGAAATTCTAAACAAACTAAAAAAAAAATGAAGTAAAAAACAAGAAAATTTTGTTTATCAAACAAAATAACCTACACTCGAGGGCCCTGCACCGTCACTACCTCTCGCATGGGCACTACCTTCTCCTGGATTGATCATGAAAAGATAATAAACATGACTTAGGGACTCTACCCTTATAACTTATGCATCTAACCAAAATCCTCTATCTTGACATCCTTATCTTATTTCAAGATCCAGTCTTACACTCTAGAAGCACAACTCGGCAATAGTTTACTATGGCTTTCTTGAAATCGTCATCCTAGGAAAGATACAGAAACCACCACAGAAGTCTTGCCTCTAAACTGACAAAACCTCAAATCTTCTTCCTATACTCTGATATTGTTTCCGTTGCACTCTAGAGTCTATAGAACCAAGCAACCTAGGTTCTAATACCAAACTGTAACAACCTACCTAATTTACCATTTTTTTTTTCCATGATAACATTCAATATAAAATTCCTATACAACTACATAACATAATCAACCTGGACCCATTGTCACGCCCCGAACGACGAAATCTGCAGAATTCCCTTTATATTTTTCGGGTTCTTACATTCGTGGGTACTAAGGATATACCCAAAATACAACTCACATACCTAAGCAGCAAGAAACATAAATTACAACATGCCATACAACCAACTACAATACCAGAGTTCAACTAAACCTATTATATATACAATCATCCATCAAAAGCCAGAAGTACCCTAGGGTCTCAACCCAAAAATAAATCTAACCCTAACTCAACAACTCACCTTTCAGACAGGGTAGCCCCATTGGTCTTTACTTTTGCATAGCTCTATCCGCTCCTCTACCTGGATTTCTTGAAATGTTTATATAACTGGGGTGAGACACCTCTTAGTAAAAGAAATAAACTAATATTAGTGTGTGACATTATGAGCATTTTCATGTTATACATATAAATAATATAATAAGCATATTCGGTAAAATCTATCTATAGAAGAATAGAGTAAAACATGATTGTCATATCATAATAAAGCGTACTAGATTTATATACATGAAAATTATCTTGTATAACTGTACAATACTGAAATACACCCAAGATGGATAGCTAGCTTGTAACATCCTCAAAATTCTCATCATTTTTTTTAATATATAACCATATCTACACAGCAAATATACAAGTCATACAACCATATATACTAAACAATATCAGAACTCAGTACATTCAAACCATAGCCATATACAATAACTCCCTCCAGTATCATCTACCCCAAAAATACAAAACCCTGTCAAAAACTTACCCTACAACCAGGGTAACCAAGTCAACTCTCTATCCGCGAGTCTGATCTGCTCACCTAATTGGCTCACTTGAAAAGTGGTAAAGTAATGGGGTGAGACGACGCTCAGTAAGTGGAAATATGCTATTACTAGTGTATGGCAACCGAGCCGTAAAACTGCAGTAATAATTTTTAAAACTGCATGATCTGGAAAATCTGTAAAACACATGTATAGTAGCTTAAAACATTTGTATCATCTGAACTTTCTATCATTCATACTGCTATATCATACTATATACGACAAACGTTGTAAAACTGTATACATATACATATACGTAACTGTGCTTTCCCTAGGACTTTGTATATCATGATTTGACCCCTCATGACAGGGTCGTGAGGCCCGTAGGTGGGACTTAACTCTTATCAGCCCTCCAGGTAAGTCATTATACTCAACACTACCTCAACTCGACCAAACTGTATCCACTTTTAAACTCGGGACTGACTGCTACCTTGTCAAACTGGCCCCCTCAACCCAATGAACTGGGGAGCTGCATCCTCTCCAAGCACAGTTTGACGGTACCCACACACTATCTGAGATATGTGGTTGCACTCTATTCTGTATATAGCAACGATACCATGCTCTGTAACTATATTTGTCTATAATCTTTCCACAGGGATCTAATACTATATACATATATAATATAATCTTTTTACTGTTTTCATTATGTTTCCAAAATAACCATAACACAATTAATCTGAACTGTAAATACTGTAATATTTGTAGCATCTTGATGCTATAACTGTATAATCTGTATGTACTTTCTATCTATGTAATCTGTCTGTATACTTTGAGTGTTTATGGCATTTAGAAAAACATAACATTCTGTAAATACTATGTATAATGATATGAATAAATATCTATGTACATATATATATATATATATATATATATATATATATATATCTCTGTGAAGCTATTTGAATAAAAACTGTATATATACTTATATCTGTCTGTATAATATCGGTGAATATCCGGCTATATCTGTATATTCTGTATAACATCATATATTGGAAAAACTGTATAAAATTCTACATTAAATAATATCTACTCAGGCCACACATACTTTAGAATCTCATATTATGTAAAAGCTACATAATAACTGGTATACATGCACATATGTAAAATTCCTGTTAATATAATAAAATCTCCTAACGTAGAATATTTCCCTTACCTAGTTTCTGAAAAGCCCTCACTGAACTCTGACCCTACACCCGCAGGGTTCTCCACTCAACACCCTAAAAATGACATCCCCCAGAACAAAACATCAGTATTTTCTTGCATACAACATTTCGTATAATTGTAGAGAAAACATATTTTGAAAAAAACACCTTACCCTGAATTTAGGATGAATTTCAAATCACTTCCACCAACGATCAGCTCTAACAGTCTTGTAGAGAACTTCACCAGGAGCGTCGTGGTGGCCTCGGATTTTCGATCCGACGAGAAACGGGGCCGAAATCAAAGAAAGAAGGAGGGAGAGGCGTTTAGAGAGAGAGGGAGAAGAATATTTATGCCATTTTTTGTAAATTAACCCAGGTTTTTTTTACTATTTATAGGCTCGGATTCATCGATGAGACACGCCATCTCGTCGACGAGTTGTTAAGTGATTTCGTGGACAAACCTTACTTCCTCGTCGATGAATTCCAGACTGCCCAAAATCCCTTTCAGTATCTTCTCGTCGACGAGACATGGTTTTGTCGATGAGGTATCCTTATGCACTCGTCGACGAACTCCCTGTGTTCGTCGACGAGGCCTTGTGTAAATCTTCTGAGTTATTACATCCAAAGTGCAATGTCGACGACGAACGTGAAGTGTTCATCGACGAAGCTTGCTGCCTCCTTCTGTTTTTGTTTCCATTTCCCTCCCTCTTTATTATTTAAATACCATTATTCTTCAAGTCATTGCATAGCTGATGTCATGTCTTACCCCCACATGACTAGGTTGTGCAGCCCGAAGGCGGGACCTAGTAATGGCTAGCCGACCATGATAGATCAAACATAAGTTTATAAGTACGATACGCTTGTCCCTTCTGGTCTTGGACTACCAAGGGGACTACTCCACTATACACTGAAGCCACATCGACTGCCATCTCCCGCACAACTGGTCGTGTGGTAGCACTATCATAATTCTGAATATATAACTACGGTACCGTGCTCCTAAAACTGAACTAGACCATGCCATCCGGGTTCTGATATCATATAATAAGTTTCATGAAATGAAGAATAGCTTCCCAAGAGGAGGGGTGAATTGGCAATCTTTTAATTTTATTTGATTTTTAAGTTTTTCTAATTTTAATAACCCAGCAAAATACAATATATAACAACACTTAAGAAAACTGGAATTTAAAATAATAATTCAATCAATGTAATCAATCAATCAATAACATTTAGGCTTCTATTGCTTTCTCTGTAACCTTTTATTATTCACTTTACTTGATTTAAGATTTCCGCAAATTAATCAACGTACTCCCCTTTTGGGTTTCCGCAAAAGATTAATCAAAACGTACTTTCTATTGATCAAGAACTTAATTTAAATCCTGCTACCTGCACTCATAAATTTTATAACAAAAGCGAATAAAGTATGTAAATTAAAGTAGAGAGAAGGAGACAAGAGTTTTTACGAGGTTCGGCTTCAACACAGCCTACGTCCTCGCCTTTGGCAAAAACACCAAAGGATTTCACTATCTCAGTTCCTTTACCTGGTGGAACAATACCAACTTACAATGCACTCCTTCAATTAGGCTAGAGCCCGCCTCTCCAAATAACAACCCCTTATTTAGTTCAACGATTCAACAACTCAGAATCGTTTAAGAAAGATAACAAAAGGAATATGTGTACAAAAGAGAACTCTCACAGTAGAGTGAATTAATACACCAATCAGCTCACTTTATACCTCAAAGTAATTTAAATATAAGAAATTTCAAGCTCAATTACTTGGTATGGATTATTAAATAATTTTCCAAAAAAGATAAAAAATTTTGATCGTTGGAAAACTTAATTTCAGAATGTAAATCGATTTTAAATCAGAGAGTTTATCTTAAAAGAATTTCAGATGCTTTGAAAACAATATTTTGAATACTTGAAGATTAGTTGATCTAAAACCTTTAAAAAAAAACTTGCTTTGATCTAAAAGCCTTTGAATGTCTCTGGATCAGAAAAGTTGTTGAAAAGCACTTGATCTAGAAACTTTAGAGGATTTCTCAATTTTAAAATTCTTTTGAATATTTCATCAAAGTTCTTTCTCTCTTTCTTTGTACTTTTTTTTCTCTTATTTAAAATGTTTGAGATTAGAACTATTTATAGAGTTTTTTTGAAATCATCCATTACTCCCAAAGATTTCTAAAATTCATTTCCAAATATTTTGAAATAAATATGTTTAAAAACATGGTTTTCTCTTTTTAAGCCCTTTTTATTTATTAAAAAAAATACTTTTTAGAGTATATATGTTTAAAAAACATATTTTTGATTTTCCAAATATTTTGAAATAAATATGTTTAAAAACTTCATTATTTCAAAAAATTTTCTTTTCTTAAACCCTTTCTTTTTATGGATTTAAGAAATATTCTTTAGAGTATATATATAAAAACATATTTTTGAATTTTAATGAGCTTCAAATTTCTTTATACTTAAGATTTACTTTGAAGTACTTACATTTGAGAATATCCTTAAAAGTATAATCTAGTCTTCAAAACTTGTTCTTCCACCATCTTTGTAGTTGCCTTCTTTCCTTTGAGCTTTTCACAATATGACTTCATTCTTCATGCTCTTTGTAATCCATGAACTTTCTTATACACTTGAGCTCTGTTATTTTCCTGAACACTTTTACTTGAAATATATTAAATATATCATTTGATTTGTTATCATCAAAATAAGAATTGTAAGCCTTATTAGGCCAACATTTCATATGCTGAACGTAATTGTTTCATATTTCATAATAATAACTGTCATGTAAATATTTTATAAATTATGTTTGATCATACTTGATTATGGCATCTACGCCAACATGAATCTCGACATTTATGCAGGCATAACATAATATGAATCATGGCATCTGCGCTGGCATAACATAACATGAATCACGGCATCTTCGCCAGCATAACATAACATGAATTACAGCATCTGCGCCGGCATACCTTAACACACTGAACATAATTTTTCTATATTGTTTAATATGTAAAATCATGGTTCCTGTAATGTTTTATAATTGTCTTAAAAACTATCATATCATGCTTGATTTGGGAAAAGCATATTATTTTGACATGCATAATTATATGAAAATTTAAACTCATGCCACACAGAAATGGGTAACCTACTGAATTTAAAATTTGTTCCCAAAATCATATTTTCTGATAAAACACGTTTAAAACATATCCCTGTTTATAATAGTATTTCCCAAACATAATTATATAATATACGTATTTTCCTGAAAATTTAATGCTGTAAAATAATAAATAATTTCATAGAAATTTCTAACTTAATTTATCCCCTTACCTAACTTATTAAGAAGCCCACAAAACACTCAATCCTACACCTACAGTGTTCCCAGCATAACACCCTGAAATCAAAATTTTTCTTAAGAAAACTTTAGTATTATCTTTCCTAACATACTCTCCTCAGTCTAGAAATACCAAATACCCAATAAAACTGAAATTAACTAACTTACCCAAATTTTGGGATGGTTCCTAAGTTAGCCTAACCAACCATCCACTCCAGCAGATATGAAGAGAATCTTTCCAGGAGTAGCGTGGCAGCTTCGGATCGTCGAACTGGTGAAAACCCGAGCCAGAAACTTAGAGAGAAGGTAGAGGGTGTTAGCTTTGGTGTATTCCCAAAAGGGGGGTGAATTGGGTATTTAAAAATTATCGTCTAGGTCAATCAGTTTTACAGCAGTATTACTCAACCTAGGGTCTGTCTATGCGATTATAAACTCAATCATTAATAATAGTAAAATATAAACATTAATGTGCTAAATTTAAAATGCAAAAATTAAAAACACGCACAAGAAATGTTATCAAGGTTCAGCCAACTATGCCTACATCCCCGCCTCTAGCTCGCAAGCCCGAGGATTCCACTAAAACTCATATAACGGGTGGAGCAGCACCGATTACAACTAGGTCAATTAGCACAGGACTGACCTCAACCTTTACAAATTCTCCTTACGGGGCAGAGAAGGCCCTAGGTCAAATTCACAGGGCTGACCCCAACCTGATCCTTCCGGGCTAGATAAAGCCCCCTCAAGCCATGCCTGGAAATACAACAGTATTCTTCACAAAATAATCGGTACAGTGATTATACTTCTCAAGTAAAGCAAATATGTACCCAATACGCGCAATCACATACACATCAATAATATAGGTAATGTAAGCTCAATGATGTGAATAAATGTGCAAATAACACTCAACAAGATATGATCACTATAATGTTCAAGAGTGTTCTAAGCAAGCTGTATCTTTGAAACACACTAAATGAAATCTCAATAGCAGATCAGGGTTTCAAAGATGTTAATCAAATATTCAAACTTAACTCAAAAGATTTTCCTTCAATGCAATGAGCACAAGAGTAGTTTGAAAATATTTTAGCTTGTATAAAAATATTTTGCACACCAAAATCAAAGCTATGGGACACTTGCAATAACAGTGCAAATATCCTAAGCTTACTAGTTTATCCCAATACAAGATTTATAATATTGAAATCTGTGGGATAAACTTAACTAAACTCCCAAAAAAGAATCAAACAATCAACCAAACAAATGGGAGTATTAGCACTATATAATAAACACAAGAACAAACAATAACCTCTCACAATATCAAGATCTATCAAGGGAATAAATATTTGAGAGTATTTTGGGGAAAATGAGATTTTGAGATAGAGAGGATTTTTGCTAATTATTTTGATTAATCTCATCTTAATTTTGCAAATGAGCCCCTATATATAGAGAATGACAAAATTATAACCGTTGGGGAACACATAGGGCATTCTTAAATTTGCAAAAAATATTTAGCAAAATTAACCCTATTTAATCAATTTAACCTCGGTAAAAATTTAATTAACCCAAGAAGGTTCAGGTGCCCAACCTAAGGTTTGGGTGCTAGAATAAACTCGGTCAAAAAATAATTTTTAAAGAGTTCGGTCGCCCGAGTCTAAGTTCTGTTGCCTGAACAAAAGTCAGAAACATTTGTCGCTTGGCTCGAGTGCTCGAAACTAAGTTCGGTTAACTGAACTAACAAGTTTGATCGCCTGAGGCCTTTTTGAACGCGAAGGTTCGAGTGCCCGAGTTGGTGAAAAGCACCCTAACAGAGGTTCGGTCGCCCGAAGGAGATACGTTCATTCTTGGTTCGGTAGTCCGAACCCAAGTCAAACTGCTGACTTTACAGCAGTTCGGGAGCCCGAGAAGTTTTGAACTCCTGGGGTTTGGTCGCCCAGCCTCTCATATATTTGCCTATTAAGTTCAGTTTTTAATTCAATTATTTTCTCTGATAATATATGTGATATGGGGACTATTTTGTGCATTTGTGTAGGGACCTAAGGTCTTTCTATCCTACCAGAAAAATTCGGTGTCGGTCAAACGAACCCTATGGTTAGTCTATGACATTTCTGAGCTTACAAACCTACATGCATGACATGTAGAGATTATTACAGATCATATCCCTAGTTACTATTATAGACCCATATTACATTAATTGACTTTACAATATGAAATAGAATCTTCAAGGTCTTTAGGCTTCACTTCAGGTTGCTACATGTCATTATATGAGTATTTGCCAATAAGAACCTGCAAACAAACTTGGAAACCATTAAATACCTGAGTATTTGTCATAATCAAAATAGGGTATAACCCATGGGGTCAACAATCTCCCATTTTTTGATGATGACAAATACTTGCCTACTTCTCCTCCTTTTGGCAACAACAAAAAGGACCTAAATAGACATTTACGTATATAGGCAAATAATCATTTGAATACAAGATATGTTTGGAAAAAGATTTTTAGAAAATTCGATAGAATGCCGTTTGAAAACAGAACATTTTTCCTAAAACTACCTGTACATAAGTGACCTAATTGAGTAATGTATTGACAATATATCCACAACTACTTACTCAAACAGTCTAGTATTCTCAACACATAAAATAGAGGTATAACTTTCAATCATTCAAGAAATATAATAACCATACAATGTAAAAAGAATGACAAAGATAACCTCACCAATTAAGCACACAAACAATATAACTGGTCATTTAAATGATTTAAATAACATGAAAACAAGGTTAGACCATAAGCATACACAAATCATTGCATTTGAAACATATCATAAGACCTGTGGAAGATTTGCGTTAAAGACACACGACATATGATACCAAAAAAACGGTTTAAGCATAAACACAGTCTAACAAGTTCGCATGCATTTTTTTGTGCAGTTACTAAACCAGTTATGCGACTTTAAAACCATATATGTATATAGTAATAATAATAATAATAATAATAATAATAATAATAATAATAATAATAATAATAATAATAATAAGGCAAGAGAAAAAAAAAATAGTTTTGAACTTAGTTCTTGCCATAAAGTATTACAATAAATATATATATATATATATATATATATATATATATATATATATATATATCTCCTTTATGATGTTTGCTTAAAGTACTAGGGGTTGCTTGCCAAAAAAATTTAAAGATCATACAAGCAAGCAATATTTTTATGGTTTTCAAATTAAGCACACAAACTGATCATGCGTAGGGTAATTTTTCTCATACTCCTTAAGTTGCCGAGAAGCATAAGCTACCACCTTACCCTGTTGCATAAGCACACATCCCAAACCCTTTAAGGATGCATCGCTATAGATCACAAAACCGCCATCCCCCGAAGGAATGGTCAATACTGGAGCAATAACCAGCTAGTGCTTCAACTCGAGAAAGCATTGCTCGCAATCACTAGTCCACTTAAACTTCACTCCCTTCTTAGTCAATCGTGTTAGAGGTCCAGACAATTTATAGAAACCCTCTACGAACCAACGATAGTAA
This sequence comes from Malania oleifera, assembly GCF_029873635.1. Taxonomy (NCBI): domain Eukaryota; kingdom Viridiplantae; phylum Streptophyta; class Magnoliopsida; order Santalales; family Ximeniaceae; genus Malania; species Malania oleifera. The sequence continues at coordinate 71,355,223 of NC_080425.1, read as the reverse complement.
CCTGCTAATCCTAGAAAACTCCAAACCTCCTGCACACTCTTCGGTCTCGCCTAGTCAACTACAAGTTCAACCTTGCTAGGAGATACCGCCCTTAGACACCACATGGCCTAAGAACACAACCTGATTCAACCAGAACTCATACTTTTTTAGCTTGGCATACAACTTCCTTTCTCAAAGAATCTGTAGTACCAACCTCAGATGGTCTTCATGCTCTTCCAAACTCCTAGAGTATACCAGATTGTCATCGATAAACACCACTATGAACTGATCCAGGTACTCATGAAAAACCATGTTCATCAGATCTATGAACAATGTTGAAGCATTGGTCAAACCAAACAGCATAACCAAGAACTCATAGTGGCCATATTTGGTTTGGAAAGCAGTCTTCACCACATCCTCAGATCTAACCCTCACCTGATGATATTCTGACCGTAGGTTGATCTTCGAAAAGACCTGTGTTCCCTGCAGCTGGTCAAAGAGATCATCAATACGAGACAATGAGTAATGGTTCTTCACAGTCACCTTGTTGATCTCACGGTAATCAATGCACATACAAATTGACCCGTCCTTCTTCTTCACAAACAAAACTAGAGCTCCCCAGGGCGAAACATTCGATCAAATAAAACCTTAGTCCAGTAGTTCCTGCAACTGCTCCTTCAACTCTAGAAGTTCTGCTGGAGCCATCAAGTACGGAGCTTTAGCGATTAGTGCCTTACTAGGAAGCAACTCTATCACAAACTCCACCTCACGATCCGGAGGTAAATAGGGTAAATCATCAAGAAACACATCCAAAAACTTGTTGACTACCCGAATATCCTCAAGTCTCAACTCATCCCACGGCAGTTCCTTCACACAAGCTAGGTACCCCTAACACCTGTCCAATAGCAGCCTCCTTACTTGTAATGCTGATAGAAACGGTGGTGTCGAACGCACACACGATCCTACAAACTCGTACTCCTGCTCTCCAGGAGGTCTGAACACTACTACCTTCCTACGACAATCAATTACTGCAAAACTAGAGAATAGCCAATCCATCCCCAATATGACATCAAAACCATACATGTCGTATACTACAAGATTCGCTGATAGTAGTCTCCCTTGGATTTCCACTGGGCAGTTCCTTAACATCTTACTACAAATTGTTACACTCCCAGTCGGCTTAGTCATAGACAACATCTCATTCATCAAATAGGTTTCAGCCTCACACAACTTCACAAAACTAGCAGATATGAACGAATGGGTTGCCCCCGAATCAAATAAAATAATAGCTCTATTCGAAAGCAATAACATGGTACCTGTCACCACGTTTCCAGCATGTTCCGCATCTGCTGGAGTCAGTGAATATACCCTCGCCGGAGCTGTGGTTGCCGGGTAGTTCCCCCGAGGGTTTTGGCTCTATGCTGGCGTATCTCTCCTCAGTGCCTGGAAACTCCGTGACATGTGGCCCAGCTTGCCACAATTGTAGCAGTTTCCCCAGAATGGCTAACATTCACCATCGTGCCTTTTACGGCACTTAGCGCACAATGCAAGGGATGGATCCTTCTGATAACTCTACCGCTCGGTGTTCTGTTGATAACCGGAACTGTAGCTCTTCTTCTTCTTCCACTGTCCCTACCAAGGACCACTCTAAGGACCAAAAGATACTGGCCTCTTCCACTAATCCTGCACTACCTCAATTCTCCGAAGGTCAGTCTTAACTATGGTGGCTTTATTCACTAGGACAGAGAACTCATGGATCTGCAGCATCCCCATAAGACGGCGGATGTCTTTCCTCAGACCCCTCTTAAACCTCCGAGCCTTCTCACACTCATTTAGAACCAAGTACGACGCAAATCGAGACAACTTGATAAATCTGGTGGCATACCTCTGCACCGTCAGAGTTCCTTGCGTTAGGCCCGAGAACTCATCGGCCTTCGCATCCCGAGTGGAGACCAAAAAGTATCTCTTGAAAAATACCTCTTTAAAGCGGCCCCATATCATACCAGATGAACCAGCTCTCTGCCTCTCTAGCAGACTCACCGCCATCCACCAACGCCCTGCCTCCCCAGTCAGCTAGAAGGTAGCGTACAAGACCTTCTACTTCTCAGTGTAGTGGAGGACTTCCAAAATCCTCTCGGTTTTCTCAACCTAGTCCTCCGCCACTATCAAATCAGGTCTATAATGACCCAAATAATAAAAACAGTATTTAAATAGAGAGGAAGGGAAATGGAAACAGAAATAAAAGGAGGTAGCTGAGACATTGCATTTTGGGAGAAATAATCAAGAAAATTAATCAGGCCCTCATCAACGAACATAGGGGATTCATCGACGATGATATAAGAGGGTCTCGTCGAAGAATCCAAGTTTCGTCGACAAGAAGATATCGAGAGAGGATTTTTGGAAGTTTGAAATTTGTCGACGAGGGTGCAAGCTCGTCGACGAACTTTCTACAGGACTCATCAACGAGGTGACGTGTCTCATTGACGAATCTGGTCCTATAAATAGCAAAACTCGGATTTTTAACGCTGAAATTAAGAAAAAAATCACTCACTCTCTCCCCATTCGGTTTCTCTCCCATCTCTCTTCGATTCCGGCTCTGTTGCTCACCGAATCGATGATCTGAAACCATCACGACGCTCTTGGGGAAGTTCTCTCCAAATCTACTGGAGCAGATCGTTGGTGGAAGCTAATAAAAAATCATCCCCGAGTTGAGGTAAGACTTTTTATGCCAAATTTGGTCCTATTGTAGTTATAGGAAATGATACTCACATGAAAATACCGAAGTTTATTTCTGCAAGTTGTCAATTTCAGGGTGTTGAATAGGAAATCCTATGGGTGTGAGACCAGAGTTTATAAGGGCTTTTCTTAGTAGCCAGGTAAGAAAATAAACTAAAGCAGTTATTTTCCATACAAATTATTATTATTTATTAGTAAATTTATTTTCAGGAAAGCATGTATTATATTTGTATATTATGAAGTAAATGCACATTTGGGGAAAATACTGTTATATGTTGAAATGTATATATATGTATGAGATGCCAGAAATTATGATTTTAGAATACAATGTATGGTTTTATACAGCAAATGTGTGGCATGAATATTACTTTACATGAGAATTATTATGATATGACTATGTTATGAATGAAGCATGTTTTCGGAAATATGAATTATTACAATACAAAATGATGTTGAAAATACATGATGATTGATTTATTATTTAGAATGATATATATGAGATATTCGGCGCGAGACCGTGATTGATAGCCAGCGCGATGCCGTGTTTTATGTATGATTTCGGCACGAGACCATATTTATTAAATGTTCGGCGTGAGGCCGTATTTATGAAATGTTCGGCACAAGGCCGTATTTATGAAATGATTTTCGGCGCGAGGCTGTAATTATGAAATTATGAAAAATGCTATAATATCATATATTATATGTTATCAGAACCCGAATGTTAATTTATTATAGTTTTAGGAGCTAGGTACCATAGCTATATAGATCAAGTATCTATGTTCAGACTTGTGCTAACCACCCCACGAGAGGGTAGGAGATGGATAGTCGATGTGGCTTTCGGTGTAGAGTTGTAAACGTCCACCTGGCAGTCCAGACCAGGGTGTGGCGGGCCCATCGTACTTACATATATTTTTGACTCGGCAGTAGTCGGCCAGCCATTGTTGAGTCCCGCCTTCAGGCTGCACAACCCTTAATGGGGGGTAATACATGACACCAGCTAGCTATTCATCCTGGGTATGTTTTCAGTATTATTAGTTGTAATAGACATTTTATGAACGATATGATTTATTAGCAAATATGAATGTATATGATTATTCCGTACGAAATGAAGAATGTTCACAAATATATGAAATGTACTGTATATGTATAATTGCATTAAATATTCATGTTGCCACACAACTGTATTTAGTTTATTTTCCCTTACTGAGAAGTGTCTCACCCCTGAATTTAATTAATTTTTGAGGAGACCCTGAGAGACCGGTGGTTCTTGGTCGCCGTTGAGTTTGTTAAGTTACCCCACTAGGAGGGTAAGATTTTGTACTATGGTTAGGATTATTTTGTTGTGAGATCCTAGTTGTACTTGGAATGTTATGGGAGATTGAAAATATATGTACGATACTTTGGTGTAAGTAGACTCTAGTATTATTATATTGGTTGGATGGTTGTAATTTTATACTTACTGCTGCTTAGGTTTTTGTTGTGAATGACAGGTGTCCCCATTACCCACGGGTTCAGGTTGACATTTTATTTATTGTGTTTATTTATATATTAAGATAAGCAGGTCATTACAAGGTCCTCCTGTAAATGTCGGAAGGTGCATACGTGTGAACCTCTTGATGGTACACCCCGCATCAATAGGAGAGCTCTCGTGTCTCCTAACACTCCACCCAATCTCTCGAATCACCTGTCTCGCCAAACCACGAGACACAGAAGGAGACTCATCGCTTGCCGTATCCTCGAAGCCACTCTCCAAGTTATTATCCTTGGGCCCCATTTTGAAAATAATAGGAATCAGTTAGAATTCCTACCTCGTACACAGCTAACACAATCAAACACCTAATCATGTCAACTATTACTCTCATAGGTCTAAGTCTACCCCGTCACACTGACATGAATCCATCAATGGTTTGCCTTGCCTTTACTGAAATCATCATCCTAGGAAAAATACGGAATACTGCCAACAAACCCCGGTCTAGCAACAGAACAACCCTTGACCAACACTACCTACATCCTATACTCTGGTATGTACACATCAATACTCCTAACCAAGTTTACAAGACCTAGTAACCTTGTTAGCTCTAATACCAAGTTGTCACGCCCCGAACCCGCAGATGGGTCTCAGGTGTGAATATACTAACCTAACCTGTCTCTGTATCAATTCAAACATACATGATACAACACATACAAGAGGTTACAACCCCGTAGGGTACACGAATGCCCTATACACATACACAAATGCATCCATACTCATCAGTTATGCAACGGAAAATGTTTAATCTATCTATATAACATACCATACTAGAGTCTGTACAAAACTAGGATACACAAACCTATACAATACTAAGGTATACAATCCCATAAATACCATACATACTCTAGGCGTCTAAAAAAACCACCACGACAACCCGGTTACAAAACTCGTACCTAAACAGGCACTAACAACAGCTAATGACACCCCCGCTTCTGATTGCTAGGATGCTAATTACGGCTACCTGAAGGACCTGAAAACATTGTACATACATTCGGGGTGAGACACCTCTCAGTATGGAAGAAAGCAGGTTATATCAGTGTGTGGCATACTAGTGCTATTTTACACAAAATATAACACTATATAATACGATACAATTCAAAAACATTTCCATACAGTTCCATACAGCTCCAGTATTTTCATAAATGCATTCCAGTACATACGATACCCAAAACATACGATCAGTGTCATCACACTAATACGCAACTACGTTATGAAACCCGAAGCTTCACAGCGATTACATTGCCAATACGATGTAGCTCACACTAATATGCAACTACTCCATGAACCCGAAGTTTCACAACAATTACATTGCCAACATGTAACTACTCCATGAAACCCGAAACTTCACAGTGATTACATTGCCAATACAATGTAACTCACACCCCTCGGTGACCAGCCGGGATACGTAGTGATATTTCACACCCTCGGATATAGAGTCGGACACTTTCGTCCATGGTTTTCACACTGGTACATGGCGCAGTGTATAGTAATTAGCCGCCACATAGTTGTTTCGGCATATGGTAATTAGTCGCCCCTAGCCAATTTTACAAAACCTAGAATCATTTTGGAGCTCACACTCCTATACATATTAGCGTACGATAACTAGCCGCCACATAGCTGTTTTACAAAATAACTGGAACAATTACATACAACCATACATACCACACTTATTTGATTTACAACAAATCATATCGTTTTCCAATTCAAGTATACAGTTTATACAAATATGGATAATAATCATCTCAATAATACAGTTTAAATAAAACAAACGGTTTTCCAAACAAAGCAAAGATGATACCCGAAATTCCTAAATTTTTCAAAAATTGTAACCCAAAAATCTCGTATTTTACCCGATATATTTCCCTAAATAAGTTACCAAAACATACATACGATCATAGCCTACAAGCTCACTGATCTTGATTTCGAAAAGTAATTGATATAAACTAAATCCCCTTACCTTAACCCAAATTCCAATTATGAACTATACAATCCCCAAAACTACGAACCGAGACTCCAAAACCTACAAACCACGGTACAATACATGCTTACAATTCGTACTACTACACATATTCTGAATCAGAAATGAAAACCGAATCTTACCTCGATTTTAGCCTGAAACCCAAAATCGCTCGAAACGAAATTTCGATCCGCTAGAAACATAGAGAATCCTTCCCTGATCCTCACAGTAGCATCGGATTTACAAGTCAGGCAACAAACGGTGAAAAAATCAAGAGAGAGAGAGAGAGAGAGAGAGAGAGAGAGAGAGAGAGAGAGAGAGAGAGAGAGAGAACTTCGAGTTCTAGAGAGAGAGGGAGAGAAAATCAAGCTAACTTAGCTTGGAAGCAACTCTTTTGGATATTTTTAGCCCTTTGACTCGGGTGAATTCATCAACAACTTAGCGTCCTCGTCAACGAGTCCTCCATTGCCTTCGTCGACGAGACGGTGGCCTCATCGACAAGCCGAGGTTCCAAATTTTTTCCAAAATTCCTCGGGATCTCCTCGTCGAAGAGACACTAAATTTCATAACTGAGAACATAAAGGACTCCATCGACGAACTCTGGCTTCATCGATGAAGCTTGCCCAAATTACCACTTTATCCTTCTTTCAAATATTAATTCCACATACTACGGTTCGGGTTCTTACAATTATCGTATGTAATTATCTCAAATATAAACCTTAAACAAAATCATCATCTTCCAATACTCAAGCTGTCCTAAAAAAAATATATAGATAAATAATAAATTTCATATGCTCGTAAATAACCAGTTCACCTTAATAAATACTGATATAATTTTATTCCCCCTTACCTGATTTCCTGAACCACGCTTACAGGGTTCCCAAAATTATACCCGCAGCACTCACCCGAACCCTGATTCAATCAAATCATCCCTAATAAAATATTATTTTAACCTTTCCTAATTTACAATAATTAAATAACAATTAATTTATAAATAACCCATTTATCCTAGTTTCGGGGCTATTTCTACAACGATCCCACGAGAAATTTGCTCCGCTAGACTTGTAAAGAATCATTCCTAGATTCTCGTGATGGTATCCGATCGTCAATTTGGCTTAAACTTTTTTAAAAAATTGAGGTAAGAATGAAAATTTGCCTTACCCCAAGAGATATGCCTATGTTGCTCTTACGACAAATCCACTTCGATAGAAATGTCGGTGGCAGAGAATAGAGTCCAGTGGTATTTTAGATTTTCAATTGGACGAGAATCCACCGCGAAATCGTAGAGAGAGAAGAAGTAGAGAGCGTGAGCTGAGAGAGTTTTTTTCTCCTTTTCCTTCCTATTTTGCATGTGAGAAGAAGTTTTTTTTTCTTCTTTCTTCTTTCTGCTTGCTCCAAGAAACTTAAGCACTAAGTTTTCCTTCTTCTTTTTTTCCCTTTATCCTTATATATATATACACCCACAATCCTAAAATTTCTTAATTTAATTAATTTTCTTAATAATAATTAATTAATTATTAATAATAATAATTTAATTTTTATTTATTTATTTATTTATTTGGTTGTTACACATGGGGCAGCTCCTGTGGGATCACCTGAGCTTCTAGGCCTCTCTCGTGTGCAGTTAGCAACCACATGTTGCCTGTGAGCTCGTATCCCATCAACTTTAGTGTGGTGGAGTTAAAGATGTCAGTGGCGACCTATTAAGTCTTTCCCTAACAAATATCCTAGACAAGATGCCACCATAGGGTAGAATGATCCGCTTTCCTACGGTATTAACGAACATCCACCATAGGATCAGTCTAGGGAGATGTAACTTCTTTCTGGTGAAGAGGCACCACATCAAAAAACAATCCAAATAGGATACATGGTCCCTCGATCCTGACTTAGGAAAGATGCTATATAAAATTAGGTGGTGAATCACCTTTGCCTCTAAGGTCAAGGATCTATAGCTGGGAGTGTGTGTCAAATCAGCTACTGGATTACTGGATTTGTCATAACTAGTTTGATGAAAGTGCTTACGTTGAAATCTTGTTCGCCAATCCTGGTGGAGGAAAAGTCAGGATAGATGAAGTCGTCACGCTGGATCTCAAAAGTCTCTGCCAGATAAGCATCGTCAAAATGGAGATCAGTCTCAAGTACTCTGGAGTAGTAGCTCTGGCCATCTTGTGCATGATTGGCGTAGAATAGTTGGATGAGCAAGGGGTACAACCCTCTAGGCTGGAAAGCGATGAATTCATACCACCCTTGATAGCAAAACATGTCCAGGACATTGTTGAAATGGGCTTGCATGAATTCAATGTCTAGGATCTTTCCTAGGATGGGATCTTTAAGCCAAAAGACCCTCTCATATTTGATACGTCGGTCGGGTGTGGGAACCGCTGTTCAAGTGGAATACCTACAGCAGCACGTCTCTGATCTCTAGCCATAAAAACTCTCAAGGAAAATTGGGCTAAAATGTGGGAAAAATTGAGAAAGCTCTCAAGGTTGTGGGAATAAATGAACTGATTTTCACGAAAAATCATATATATCAGTGTGGTTTGGGCGCCTAGGCAAAAGTTCAGTCGCCCAAACAACTTTAAATATGAACCCCCACCGAGTCTTTTTGGTAGACTGAGAATTGGTTCGGCCAGCTGAAGTTTAGGCGCCATTTTTTAAAATTGAGGGTCGGCCGCCTGAATTGAAAATGAATTGTTTGACTTGGTCGCCCGAAGACCTCGTTTGGTAGCCCGAACATAAGTTCGGTGACCCGATTCAAGTTTGGCAGTCCGAATTGGTTTGAACATGAATGTTTAGCCGCCCGAAGTATGGTCAACAGCCTGGTCAGACTTCAAGTTCGGTCGGCCGAAGTGCAAATGCACTGTATGGTTCGGTTGCCCGAGCTTGGTCAACTTGTTTAGCTTTGACCAGTTTTTCAAGCTAGGGGCCCTATGATTTGTCTACAAGATTCATGGCATTGAAAGGACTTCAAGAGGAGTTCAGGATTGGATGATTCTTCAAAGTACTTAGTATATAAGATCATTTCCAATGATTTACATTTTCAGCCCAAAACCACTTCCCAAGCCTTTAGAAGATACAACCCCCTATAGCTAATCCTATTTACTAAGGAAGAATTATGTGATCATGTAATTCCTGTTTGAACAACTTCTTCCTTGAATTTCAAGGGGTTTTCTTTCTTAACAACTCATATCATTTTTCTTCCTTTTATTTTCGATGGGTTAAGAGTTGGTGGTTCTTTTATTTTCGATACTTGTTTGGGTTTCACACCTTTTCTTTTAAATGAGCAATCAAATTTTATGTGCCCCTTCTTTTTACATAAGATGCATGTGGTGTGGGTGTATGGACTAGAGGGGGTACTAGCACAATGTTTCAATTCTTTTACAAAGTACCCCATGTATAGGTTCTTTCTTTTCTTATTTTCAATTTCATTATAACCTATACTTCCTTCAATTCCATTATAACCTATAATTCCTTATCTAAGGTCATCTTTTGTGCACCTAGTAGTTTATCAAAGTTTTTCTTGCCTCTAGTGAACGTGTAGATGATCTTAGATTGGTCTTCTATTTTCTTCTCTAGATCTTGAATTTTTGCAAACATTTTGAAGTTTCAAAAGTTCTTTAGACATATTGCTTGCTTTACTTTCAAGGTCTGCAATCAAGTGGTTCTTTTTATCATCATTAGAAACTTTAGATTTCAAAACAGTCAACTCCTTTTCTAATGATTCATTCTTGCTCACCAGTCTTTCAATTTTTAAATTATTTTCTCTTTCAGCAAGAACTTTTGAGTCACATTCTTTAATGCATGCATCATACTTGTTTTTCAGCACAAAGTATTTCTTATTTGATTTTACAAGTAACTTATGAGTCTTAATGTATTCAACTTGTAGTTCCTCATAAGATGACATGCTTTCACTATCACTACTATCATATGATTCATAATCGGATATGACATTCAAATTAGCACATGAATCATGTTCATATTTATCTACTAAGACAGAAGGAACTGAGATAACTTCATCATTAGTTAAAGCCACATAGCACTGGTTACCTCCATTGAGATCAGTGGAACCTGAGTCACACGGAGAGATGACTTCCTTTTGCATGAACGCACCATATCTCCACTCAAGTTCATCCCAAATCTGCTTAGCACTACTACAGGCCATAACCTCACATAAAACATTAGAATCTAAAGCATGCAGTAAGATATTCATGGCATCAAAATTTATTTGTACTAAGTTCCTATCATGATCATTCATTTCACACTTAGATTTAGGAACATCAGTACACCCAGTGGATTTCATAGGCACACAATCACCCTGATTAATGAGTTTTCACAATTTCCAATTCAAAACTTTCACATACACAGTCATTCTAAATTTCCATATAGCATAATCATTACCACATAATATAGGTGGGTGTGATATCAATCTTCCCTCACATGAAGGGGATGCACTAACACGAGCCATCATGATCTTTTAACTAAATGATGTCTAAGTCTAAATTATGAGGCTCTAATACCAATTGTTAGATTTTGTGCAACCCCAAGAGGGGGGTGAGTTGGGTATTTAAAGTTTATCGCCTAGGTTAATTGGTTTTGTCAATAATGCAATACATCCTAGGGTCAGTTTACACAATCAACATATAAACATACACATGCAATAAAGGTAAAGTGCGTAAATGTAAAGAATATGCACGATATGTTATTGGGGTTCGGCCAACTGTGCCTACGTCGCCGCCTTGGCCACACCAGCACAAGGACTACCACTATAATGCTCACTTAAACGAGTGGAGCGGCACCTAATACAACGAGGTCAATTCAAGGGTCTGACCTTAACCAACAAGCTTTAACAGGATGATGCATGTAGTTTTCCTAACTGGGTCTAAGTCAATTCGGGACTATTCTACAGGGTTAGTCTCCCTCTGCAGGCCCGCGCTTGGAATACAACCAATGTGTATAAAATATTTGTACACGGAAATATGCTTCTAGACAAGCAGATGTGTGTACCAATATAGCTCAATCAATAATGCAAGCACAAATGATATGTAAATATACTCAGTGCTCTAATGTGTGCTAAACACTTAATCACATATAGATTTTCAGTTCAGATCTAGAGTGTATATTCAAGCAATATTTGAAACGCACTATGTGAATAACACAAATTAGACCAGGGTTTCAAAAATATGCTAAGCAAGTTCAAACAAACAAACTCAATAATATATTCTAATATTCAAAGCACACTAGAGTTGTTTGAAGCACTAGCTTTTTGAAAAGGATTTTTGCACACCAAAATCTAGGTTTAGTTATCTTCCAATAATAGTGCAAGAACCACAACCCTCAAAGTCTTTCCACACTGGATTTATCAAATGAAATTGGTGGAAGAACTTTAATGCTAAACTTTTACAGAAAATCAATCAAACAATAACGTAACTGAGAGTTCTAGTTACAGAGATTAAGCACAATAGCCTTAGAAAATACTCACAATGCTTAGAAAAATCAAGAATGAAGATTATATGAGTGTTTGGAAGTAGTATTTGGCTAATATAGGGTTTTGAATGTTGAGAGAATTTTGCCCTAATCAAGTTTGCTAATCGTCTCTAATTATGACAAATGAATGGGTATATATAGGCAAGGAGGAATATTTTATCGTTGGGGACACAATGGGTATAATTAAATTTGTTTAAAAGACCATTAAGAATATTAACCCATTTTACCCCATTTAAAAATTCGATAAAAAATATTTTAACCCGCGAGTTTTGGGTGCCCAGCCAGAGGTTCGGGTGCCTGAACAGACACAGTCAAAAATTCAACTTTTAGAGGTTTGGATGCCTAAAGGGTGAGTCGGTCGGCTGAAACAAAGTCAGTAGCATTTGTTTGATAGTTTGGGTGACCGGCTCATAGTTCGATTAACCGAACTAGGCACTTCGGTCGCCCGAGCCCTTTTTTGAACGTAATCGTTCGGTTGCCCGAGTAGTTGAAAAGTACACTAACATAGCTTCGGGTGTCCGAGGAAGATACGTTCAGAAAAGGTTCAAGTGTCCGAAAACCAAGTCAACATGTTGACTTGTTCGGTCGCCCGAGTCGCTTTACACGACATAGGTTCGTTCATCGGACCCCTCTCAACTTTTTCTATTAAGTTCATTTTAGCCTTAATTTGATTCCCTTGATTATGATAAGTAATGTTGGGGACTTGTGTTCTTAGTGTAGGTACCTAAAGTCCAACTAGTCAATTTGAGCATACCTACCTACTATGCATGATGCAAATTATTACAAGCTATAGGAGTGCACAGTTCGTAATTAAATTTACATCCTAAAATGAAGAACTACACTAATGAATACAAAATACAACACACAGATTTTCATTCTTCGGTATAAACATCGCACGCCATCATGATATAACTTTTAGTCCTAAAGAGCGCATAAGGTGAACCTGCATGCAATTTTTTGTACAATCATTAGTACCGAGAGTATTTGTCATAATCAAAACTGGGTGTGACCTATCAGGTTAACAACTCTGATTGAAATCTTTGAAACCCTAAGCCTGCATTGAGATATTTTATATTGTGTTTCAAAGAAAATCTTGTTTATACACTCTTGTGCATATTTGAGATTATCCATAATATTGAGTGTTGATTGCATACGTAGAGCACTGAGCTTATAGTCCATACATATTGAGGTGCATTGATTATACCATACTCAGTGGTACATAATCTGCTTAGTGTAAGAAGCATTTCCGTGTACATTTTGTATTGATTGTATTCCAGGCGTGGGCTTGAAGAGGGAGACTAGCCCTGTTGAATAGTCCCGGACTGGCTTAGACCCGGTTAGGAAAGTTAGGTGTGCCACCCTCGTAAGGCGTGTTGGTTGAGGTCAGCCTCGTTAATTGACTTGATTGTTATCAATGCCGCTCCACCCGTTAAGTGAGCTTTAGTGGAATCCTCGGGCTTGCGAGCTAGAGGCAGGGACGTAGGCATAGTTGACCGAACCCCGATAACATATTGTGTGTCTATTTATATTTCTACACTTTATATTTATTGCACATGCATGTTATATTGTGAATGTTGCGCATGATTTAAATTTCGCATATTATACTTATTTGCGCATTTGGAACTGCATAGACAGACCCTAGGTTGTGAATGTACTGCTGCTATTTAGGTCAAACCTAGGAAAAAGTTCTTGGGAATACACCAAAGGTAACATAGTCTTCTATGAAAGTAACAAAATATGATGCACCACCAATTGTCCGTACCTTCATAGGACCACATACATTTAAATGTACCAATTCAAATTTTTTTGGTTTCCTGGAGGGAGAATGACTCTTGAAGGAAACTCGTCTCTGCTTCTTGGCAAGGCAATGAGCACATTTGCTCAACTTTACAGCTTTGAGCTCAGGAAGAAAATTTTTTTTGACTAGACAACCTAGTCCCTTCTCACTCATGTGGCTGAGCTACTTATGCCAAAAATCTAAAGAACCAGCAACATCAAATGCGCTCACAGAGTTGGTGGAGATCGAAGCTTGCATTACATACAAGCTAGATGTCTTCTTCCCTCGAGCAACTAAAAGTGCTCCTTTTGAGAGCCTCCACTAGCCATTACAAAAAGTACTACAGTACCCATCATCATCAAGCCTCCCAGTCGATATCAAGTGCAATCGAATGTCCGGTACATGCCGAACATCTTTGAGAATCAAGCTCGTCCCGTTTTTAGTGTTCAAACAAATTAATCCAATACCAACAACCTTTGACAGTCTGTTATTACCCATCTTTAACACCCCAAAATCACTAGGAGTGTAAGATGTGAAAAATTCCCTCCTTAATGTGACATGGAAGGAAGCACCGCTATCAATGACCCATCCAATTTCATTGGATGCTAAATTGATACCAGTCTCATCACAAACCACAACCAGGTCTGAAGTGGTGGTGGCCACACGATCATTCTTACCGTTGTCTCTTCTTTCCTACTTGGCATTGTTCGTCTTGTTCTTAGCCTTCCATTTAAAACAGTTCCTTTGTATGTGGCCCTTCTTTTCACAATAATGGCACTCAAGATTCTTGTACCTGGACTTGGATTTACTCCTGCCACTATTATTTTTGTCTTAACCTCAGTTTTTACTTCTTCCCCTATTTTCTGAGATCAAAACCTCAGATTGTGACATGGTGGCAACTTGAGCTCGTCACCTCATTTCTTCATTTAAAACTGTGCTTCTTGTAGACTCCCATGTCATTGCACCACTAGGAGCAGAATTGGCCTAAGAAATACAGAAATTTTACCATGATTTGGGAAAAGTATTCAAAAGCCACAAACCCAAAATATCGTCATCAAATTTGATGCCGACATCAAATAATTATTGAAAGCATCCGGTCAATTCATTCAAGTGATCGGAAATAGAACTACCTTCCTTGTACCTATGATGCATCGCTTGATTAAGTAGGAACAATTTATTATTCCCAGTCCTTAATGTGTACAAGGCTTCCAACTTGATCCATAAGGTCCTAACATGATTTTCGTTTTGAATATGATTCAAAACATGATCTTCAACCCATTGCCGAATGAAACCACACACATGTTCATGTTCGAATGCCCATTCATCATTGGACTTATCTTTCGGTTTTTGAGTGGCAAAAACTAGTAAATGTAATCTCTTTACAAAAATAAGTTCTTTCATCTTTCCTTTCCACTTGTGGTAGTTGGTGCCATTCAAGCAAATCATCTTGCTCATATTAGCATCCACGATATTGTCAAAGATCTAGCCTTTATAGAAATTTTGAGACAAAATCTCATAAATCTAAGAGCACCAGTGCGTTCAGAATGTTTGATTTTGTTGGAAACCAGTCCAACCTTGCAATAATCGGGTCAAAATTGGCCTGGTTCGGCCCAAAAACAGGTCTGGATTGGTCTGGTTCAACTTAACGGAATATTCCCCTGGCTGACGAAATATTCTAACATTGTTTGCTGACGTGACTAAGGTTGAACCCACTGATGACGTGGCAAGTGGGGTCCACGCTGACGTAGCAACATGCTAATGATGTAGTAGTGGGACCCGTTGATGATGTGGCATTGGGGCCCACTAATGACGTGGCAAGTGGGGGCTGAGTTGATGATGTAGCAAGTGGGGGAGGGGGGCCACGCTGATGTGCACTCTTCTTCTTCACAGCAAATTCAATTTGCAGGTTCAGAAAACAAAACACTAAATTTAGTTCTTGCAGCAACTCGTGTGACTTCGTTCGGAGTCGGTTTTTGATGTCATTTTCACCGCTGTGATTGTCTCGACACGAGTTACGTGATGGTATAACAATTTGACGTTTTAAGCAACTCGAAAAAACTGACTGAGAGTTATGGACTCCTTTTGTAGGAAAAACTTGTCAGAAACCCCTTCATAACGCTCTTATACCAGTTTGTAAGGGGATTTAAAGCTCTAGCCAAAATAAAACGCACACGAGACACCAAATTTTTAACATGGTTTAGCCAATATTGCCTACGTCCACGGTGCATGACAATAATCCACTAATCAATTGAGAACAACAATTACAAGAAGTAATTTCTCTCACAAAAAGAAAAAACAGATGAAACTAAGTTCTCTCTATTTTTCTCTCCTGGTGGATATCTCTCACTAGTTGATCCTTGTTGATCCAATCAATTACCTTTCTAACAAATGCAATCCCATATTTATAGGACAAGGGGAGGAGATAATTTCATTCTCCTCTCAACAAATACGACCACCTAATCTTGAAATTATACAGCCACCTAATTTCTGATCAACAGTGATTGCAACAGTCAAACCTTGTGTGCTTATAGACTCGAGGTGGGATATGGAAAACCTAACACAAATTGTTTGCACTTCATTGTTTTGTACAAGCATAGAAAACTAGTTTACCTTTAAAAATTTTCTTTCAAGTCCATACAGACATATGTTTATTTTAGAAAAAAAAAAAATACAATTAAACTATTTATTGATATAAGAGAATAATATATAATTAACAATTTAAATTTTAATTTGTTACCATAGTGTTTTCATTTAACCATGGATCTCTAAAATCCCATCTATGTTTCAACAAAGAAACTTGATTTGATATTTATTTAATTTTATTTATTCATCATGTCTCACGCGTGTGCACACTCATTGTGTGTATATATATAATGAAAAGTAATTTTATAACATACATGTTGCCATCCAAACTAAATTTTGAAATTCATTCATATCTTGAAAACGAAATTATCTATAACAACAAAGCTTATATTTCTTTCTTTCTTTCCTTCCTTGTTCTTTTGACAGGATAAACATACAAAATCCAAAAAATGAATTACATTCTTCATCACAAATTCAAACATATAATGCTTAAAATTTTATAATTGTACCTTAGTGACCTATATTAGATCCTCTCAAGTATTTACAATTGCAATTTAGACCCACAACTCACATTATTGATTTCTTATTGTCTCACAATTTAATTTTGCCCCCCCTTGCATTGCACATTTGCACACACCACTTACTAGTTTTATATTTGTTTTCACTCCCTCCTAAGCTATCATAAAAGCTTCAAATTAAAGTACTCAAGTATTTCTAAATACATAAAAGGAAAGAATCTAGTAGTCCCAACTCAAGATAACAAAAATTAAAATTCCAAACCTACCAATAAAATTAAAATTTTTTTCATGTCCCATAACAAAAGGTCGAATTCCCATAATTAGCCTCTTCAGCTTCCCCGTGTTGCGTTATTTGTGAGGGGCAGACCAGTTCAGCTTCTGTCTCTTCACATCCAACTCACTCGCCCTTTCTTCTTTCTTCCACTTTCTTATCATCCCGTTTCTACCATAATCCACGCTATCTCTCTCGCCCTCTCGCTAGGAGGCTCTCTTTGCAGCTCCCTACTCTAAGAAGTCCCATGCTCTCGGCCGCATAATCGTCCTCCGACGCATCCACCTCCTCGGTTGCTTACATTAGGGTTCTTGCCGACCTCCATTCGTGCTTTTACATTGCCATCACCCTATCAAAATTTTCGGCATGGCTGACACGCACATGGAGAGTACACGCAGTTCGTGATTACTGGCACTACCACTTTCAGTATTATTTTTACTTTCACATATAATTTCATAAATTGGGTTATTAGTATTTTTGTTTGGGGTTTTGCTAAATTCTTGTTGGTGCTTTATTTGAAATTTTTTTTTTTTTTTTATTGTTTGTTTGTTTGTCTGTCTGAAAAGGATATAGAGCCTTTTTTTCATAACTTACGCAGACCAAAATTGGGGTTTGGGCAAAGTTGGTAATAGCATTACCTTAATTGGAGCCCGAAAAATGAAATCCTTAACAACGCTTTGGAGCTCACTAGCAAGTGGATCACAATGTTCTGCTGAATTTACCAGTGTTTCAGCTGGATCTTCTATCTATCGGCCATCGGTAAAGAATGTCCATACATTATTCATTGAGGTCGTAAACTGGTTTAATTGTGAATTACTTTTCTTAATCCCCTGTAATAATTTACTTTTTCTATTGATTTCTTAAGCAGTCATTGTTGAATTTGGTGGATTGTGTTTAAGATTTGTTTGTCGGCGTCGGCTATTTGTTGGACTTTTATTTTTATTAAGTTGTGTTATTAAGATGCTGTTGAATTGGTTTTTTGGTGAATATGGAAATAGTGGACTTACTTTTATTAATTTATGATATTAACATGCTAAATTGGTTCGATCGTGAATTGGTTTGTGGTGAATATGGAAAATTAGTGGCCCTCTTTTTCATTTTCAAATTCACCTCCCCTCCCATGCCTTTGTCGAAGGATTTAGATGCCCTCAACCTGAAAGCAAGGTCATATGCTTGTACATCTTGGTGGGATCCCTAATCGAGATGTTTCTCTCCATCGCTCACATTTTTGAGGGCATTTTCTAGAGTAATAGGGAGGCAGTCAAGGTGGCGGCACGGCTGATGTTTTAATCCACGCTCTGCGTGTTAGTGCCTATGCCCTTAATTCAATGGAGAAATTTTCTGCTGATTCATAAGATGGTATGTTGGACTCTCTTTCTGCCTACCTTTCTATTTTCCCCCACCCCTCACCTTAGCCCTATTGCCACTAAATTATTGAAGTCAATTTGATCGACGCAGCAGACAAATGATATTTCTCAGTTTCACTTATTTTTTTGGTTTCCTATTATCCCATCTAATATGTTCTTTGTAAATGGCGTAGATTTTGTATAAATTGACTATTTGGTCTACTTTGTCGGTAAACTCCCTAACTTTGTCTTCTCCACTCTTTTCCTCTCTGTGTCCCACACTTCCTTTTCTTAGTTCTTTTATGTGTTTTGATCTCCTTAAGATCTCATTATGGCAATTGACCTATCAATTGATGTTTGAAGCAATTGGTCGTAGAACAAATTTTGGGTATGTTGATTATTTGTTCCACTCTGTTGGTAAACACCCTAAGGTCTTCTCCACTCTTTAGGCTTTTCCTCTGTGTCTCCCTCCCTTCCCTTTCAATTTTTTTTTTTTTTACTTTTTATGCGCTCCGATCTCCATCACATTACAGCAACTGACATATCAATTGATGTTTGAAGCAATTGGTTGTAGAACAGTACTAGTGGTTATATTTTTGTTATTGATTTTCTTAATTTTGAAGGGAAATACACTCTCTTGCTTTATTCTACATTGTGATCCTAAATTATTGCAGTCGTGCTTTTGGACAAAATCATAGCTAAAAAGGTCTATAAATATTTTAGGGTTTTCCATTTTTACTGGTGGGGCTGTTGTTTGATAAAACTTATTACTCTATGCATTGTAGCTGCCTTTCTTAATAATACCTTTGTTAACTATGTGAATGACAATGATGTTTACTTATTTCATAATTTTCAAAAATTGAATTAGAATCTTCGAAGTTCTCAAATGTGCTAAATTTGGAATATGATTCATGGCCTAACATTTTTGAGAGAGTTACGAGAAAGATGCTCGGAAGGAGCCCAAGCGAAAGATTGTTGCCATACGAAATTCTATATGGGTAATTTTGATTATGTTATGCCTTTGAAATTTCTATATGTTGGTGATGAAAAATAGGATTAAAAACTAAACTGTCTTTAAGCTCACGAAAGTTAACTTTTTAAGTTGGATTACTTTGTTTAGAAAATGTCACACCGGATTAATTTTTGTATAGGTGTTTATTTTATTTCCTGCATTGCTTCGTTGCATTGTTTGTCCGTTTGTAAGTTTAGTGTGCCAAATGCTTCTTAGGAGCATGTTTCTATGAACTAATATTTGTTGGGAATATTAGGCTTGCATATATCCTCTAGGGGGAAAAATTGCATTTAGATGAAAAGGGACTGCATTTTACCCTGTACTGATCCCATTTGCCACTGCATTTTAGACTCTATACTAGGCATTTTAGATTTTCAGCCAGTAAATCTACAATAACGTCTTAGGTTTTTGCAAATTCACCTCTAGATCTTTTTGCAAATTTTAAGGTGGTTGTGTAGTTATTTAGGATGATATGAAGTAATTGAAAATTTTAAGGTTCTGTAGGATTTAAAAGAAATTATTGCTCGCTCATAGAGGATGGAATGTATAACCGCATGGCATAGTGACAAAATTGTGATTGTTATAGTCCTTAAAATACTACTATGTTATTATCTTATACATTCCCAAGAAATGTGAAATAACATGTTAGATATTATATTATTTAAAAATATAATTAGCACAATTGTGGGCTTAAATTGACCCAAACTAACTATTGGTAGCTTTTGTTCTAAGTTTGTGCAATCATGTATTTAGGCTCAAGTATAGTGCAAGGTCTAATAATTCATTGCCGTGGTTTATTAATTAGCTTATTGCTACTTATATAGGAGGTTTAGTGTTAATAAGGGCATGATCAGATCGATTTATCATTTTTGAATGTGAGCTGGCTCAATTTGGCACACTCAGCTTTGCATTTTGGACCATTCTTTCATCATGTACTAAATGGAACCACAATTTTTCTGATATATATGTCTAGCTTTAGGAATCTTCTATTTTATTACCCAACAAAGTGATATTCCAAATGCAGTTGTTCCCATTCAATTACAGCATTTGCATATTGCCATAGCTGCTATTTTGTTTCAAAAAGTCCATCGGACACATGTTATCTCTTCGTACAATTGTGTGTAAATAGAAGTCTCAGTATGATTAAGTATTATGGTGGATACATAGATTGGATCCATCGAAAGGGAAAAAGAATGATATGGTTTTGGTTAGGGTTACTACTCTAACCTACTTTGTTAAAATTTATTCATAGATAAACTAAAACAGAGACATAGTGTGAGTGCTAACGTTGAGATGGCAAATTTAAAGGGGGCGTTTCATTACTGAAAAGGACGAGGGTCTCCATCGGCCATTTGCAACTTTGAAGCGAAAACCCAAGTGACAACCCCTCTGTCACTTTCTACTACTTAAAGAAATTGAAGGACTTGGAGAGATGTGTGCAGGGAATCAAAGTCATCGAAAGGGTCATTGATTCAAATGCCTTCTCCGAGTTCAAATATGAGAATATGTCTGCCAAAACCCCACTTGGAGGGATGTGTGCAAGGCATCAAATTCATCAAAAGAGTCATTGATTCAAATGCCTTCTCCGAGTTTAAATATGAGAACATGTTTGCCAAAGCCCTAATTGACCTTACATATCACATTTCATTAGAGCAGTTCTATAAAGAACAATGATGACCATATGGCATTACCACGACGGTTGTCAAGTCAACAAGTGGTGGATCTTGATTACTATAGGTTCTTGGTGCAGATGCATTGCAGGTGGTCAATGAATCCAAGCTAATTAACACCCTATGAATCAATCCTCCAGCACCATTATAATGCTTGGAAGGTAATCTATTGACTTTTTGAGTCCGATCCTTGTTTTGATGCTGACAAAACACATGTTTCTTATGTATGTATTTAGCACGTCAACAAGTTCATTAATTTAACACACATATAAGGAAACGACGATGGAAGCTTGCAAAACTTAAAGCCTATACGATCAAGCGCATTTCATGAAGTCAGAAAAGCAAAAAAGACGAAGAAGACCTTTATTTCTTATTGTAATTGCATTTATTTTTATTATTTGGTCTGTAATAATGCATGCATCTGCATGATATAGTTATTTGCTCAGACAGGACCATAAATTGACCATAGGGAGTCACAGGACCGTAGAGTGATCTTAGAGATGGTCGATCGACGTTGAATTTTTGAGATTAACTCTCAATGACCATAGATTGACTTTAAGCCCCTAAACATCACATGAAAAGTCTCCTATAACTTAGAAATTACACTTATGTGAATCAGGTGCGACTTCAAATAATAATCAAGACTGCACACTTTAAGTGTGTTCGGTCGACCGAATATGAACCTACATAGAAGCTTCAGTCGACCGAACATACTAGGGTCAACAGTTTGACTATTCGATCGACCATTTTTGAAATGAACTTGAACTGCTTGGTCGATCGAACTAACACGTGGGTGATTTCCAACAACCTGATCGACCGAACCACTAGTTAAAATCTGACCTGGTCGACCTAATTTCAGAATCTGGTCTACCGAACCTCCCTTAGTCGACTTCTTCCAAGGTCAACAATTGACTATTTGATCGACCACTTTTAAAATGACCTTGCACTGCATGGTTGACCGAACTAGCATGTGGGTAATTAGCAACGCTCTGGTCGACCGAAATTGAACTGGGGAGTCTCAACTCGATAAGTGAGACCGATTGGGTTCAGCCCGAAATTGAACTGGGGAGTCTCAGCCCCGTAAGTGAGACCGGTTCGGTTCAACTTGGAAATTAAACTGGGGTTTTCCTCGCGCCTGTAAGAAGAGGATGTAAACGACTTCTATTCCGCCCATTTAAGTGAGCAGGTTTAGTGGAATCCTTGGGGTTATGCCCAAGGCGGGGACGTAGGCTAATTTGGCCGAACCTCGATAACAAATCTATGTGTCACTCTCTCTCTATATTATTTAAATTCCTATACTTTAATTTCAGCATGTGTATGAATGTTTATTTGATGTCATAATTATTTGCATACATACATTTGATTTAAATAAGATATACTGCACACGTGTATGTCTTCATTTATCATTTTATTATTTTACATACACGCGTGTATATTGGATAAGATATGATTTGTGATAATCGGCGAAATGTTTAATTTAGTCAAAATGTTTTAAAACCCAGTTCACCCCCCTCTTAGGATCACGTCAATTCCAAAATAATCACTTATTAATTAAGTAAAAACTAATCTCAATTGTGATTTAAATAAGATATACTGCACACGTGTATGTCTTCATTTATCGTTTTATTATTTTACATACACACGTGTATATTGGATGAGATATGATTTGTGATGAATTAGAGAAATGCCTAATTTAGTCAAAATGTTTTAAAACCCAATTCACCCCCTCTCTTGGGATCAACATAATCACTTATTAATTAAGTAAAAACTAATCTCAATTGTGATTTTTTAAAATTGTGATCTTGTGCTGTAAGTATAAAGTGCTTATTCAATTGTGCAGGTACATGGGAGTGAGGATACTACGAGAGGCAATCGTTTATATGTAGTGCATTAAGGTCGAAAGTATGAATTTTAATTTTAATTTTAAATATGTATTTATTAAATAAAATTTAATACATTTTTGTATTATATTTTGTTGAAATCACACAAATTTAAACATAAGTACTAAATTTCAAACTTAAATATATTAAGATTTGATAAAGTAATAACAAGATTAGAATTCTAGTTGAGCATGTGCAGATGGTATAATTATTGTTGTGTGTACACTTGATGTGACTAGAAATTATGCAATGAGTTCAGCTAAATCAAAATAGTCATAACCTCTGTCTGTGTAACTACTTCTAGAATTTTGGATTAACTAATTGTGTTTACTTTTATACTATTATTTGACTAGTAGTGATACTTTTGCGTTAGTCACTAGTAGTCCAATTAGTAGTGATAGTTTTAGAATTCATTGTTGATAATGCATAGGTCCTGATATTTTTTACATAAGTTGTGACTACTTTCATAATTATAACCACTTTCTTTGTAGCGATCCCAATGGATTTAAGTAACCAATGTGAAAAACACAAAGCCAAACTTAGGTGGCTCTAAGGTAACCATCTCAAACACTTTTACAACTCTTTCAATGTCCCACACTCTTTATGGAATTCTAACTTCTCAAGTTCAATGAAAGACACCCTTGGCAAAACTCTTGCATCCTTCTCTTTCCATTATATATATAATATGTCACCACTGCCCATGGAATGAGGACACCAAAAGTTTAAGTGAATCATTTTTCAAACTCAATAACCAATAAAAATAGGAGAAGTCTTATAATGTGGCCTCAATACCCGCCTCAAAGGCACATGGTATTCTCATCTTAATTTCTAGAGATCAAATAATCATCCCTTTATCTAAGATCTATAGGGTACAATCAAGCATCCTAATTTTCACAAGATATTTTACTTAAGGTTAGATATTGACTCATGAACCCATGATCCATGTGACAAAATAGAAGAGAGCGATCGACACCCACTCAAGGGTAGATTAATCCTTTCCCAACTCAAGAGTTGATGCCTATAATATCAGTCTCATTTTAGCGCTCAATGTATAGACCAAATTTAATACCAACAATCTTGGAGTAATAGATTTACACAACCACAAGGAATCACCTTTGCCTTAATCTGTATAAAATTTGACAGAACCATGCCTATGCGGTGATAAGATTACACCAATTCATGTCCACTTGTACTCATCTTCATCAAAACTCTAATATCCAACTCGATGGTCAAGTCTCTTGGCAAAATAACCCTTGTTCCAACTAAGATTAACATTGAGGAACCATGATTCAAGTAAGGATGTTGAACTCAAAATCCACAAGTACTAAAGGTAACTGCCATGATCCTCAAGTAACAACACCTATCACTTGCCACCCACTAGCCAAAGTTAAGAGAAGTGATGTCATACACTACTTAAACTAGACATCTAAAGAATTAGCATCCTTCAATAGTCCAATCAGGTAAGAGATGACACCACCCACAAGTATAACCAATGGCGCCCAACATTAGTTAAAGTCTCAACCTTTGACTTAAGAGGGACAGACAACTTCATTCTCAAATAAGTCATTCATTGGGTTTTGAATCCCACGTGAAAGCCCTACATCCCTTGAGGATGTCAAGAGCCCACCACCAAGCTCTCCTCAGGGTGCTCATTTGGTTCCTTAAAGAATACAGAAGGAGAGACTATTCACCTAGTGTTCCCTAAAAAAGAAAATGTTTACTTCACATTCTTGCTTATGTATGAGTAACCATTTGTGGATTTGATGATCATACATCACAATGCTAACTATCTAGATCCACAAAAATGTCATAGCGACATTCAAAATGTGTTTTGTGACATTTTTATAATCAATTTCATGTTAACAAAAGTTCCTTCCACAACACATTTGATATGAACAAGGTATCCTTCTAAGGTTTCCCATAAACTAGAGGGGTGTCACAGATATAAGAATGTAGCTATTTGAGACCAAGCTTTGGATTTATTTTAGCTATTAATGATATTGGTCTTTCTTGTTATGCAATAGTAAACGAAATTGTAATTAATGAAAGTTGGAAAATGGCCTAGGAGGTCCTAACATAAAGTGGCAAATCTAAAGAATTTGATAAATTTTATTTGAGCTCTAATTTGGATGAAACTACCATATGGAGTCATATTGCATATGGAAAATATTCTCTTAAGTTAGCTTGACAGTATATAAAAGTAAAGAATTCTTTCGTAAGTTGCATAACATTGCTTGGTTGTTCAAACATTCCAAAATCATTCTTGTATAAGTTCTATTTTATTTTATTTTATTTTTTGCAGCTCCTTACTACCATGGAAAGGCTACATTCTTAAGGAAAATCTTACCCTTTGTGTTTGCATTGCCAACATTCATAAGAAAATAGAAATAATTTGTTTTTCATCCATGATGTCTAAAAGAAATCTATTAGAACGCTTCTTCCTCCATAAGACATCCAAATATCTTTTTTAATTAAGGCAAGGAAATCCCTATGTAGGGCTATAAATGAACCAAGCCACTCATGAAACTCAACCTAGTAAGAGTGTGATCAAGCTCATATATTATATAAATGAGTGACTTTAAGCTTAATCAATTTTGAGACTCCTTTATTGAAAGAGGTAAACTTGAGCATGAAAGGTTGGCTCATTTCGACTCATGAGACGCTCAATTGCAGGTTTGGTTGAGCTCGTCTAATAGACTTGGTTTTGGCTCCTTTATGGGCTCATTTAATATGATTGAATTAGACTAGATATATTGTAATAGGATTAAAAGTAGAGACTATTTAGACATGAGTTTGTTTAGTTCAAACTCTGTAATCTCAACTTAGTGATTAGGTCAATGTATAAGGCGAGCTTAGTAATGGCAAAAAAATCTTAATGCAAATTTTTACCTTTTCTCTAAAAAAATCTTAAGAGTCTTTAGCCTCTCACAATGAGAAGTTCCAAAAGAACCAAAGCATTTAAAAGCACCTCAGCAACTTGGTTTGGTAAATGCTCGTCAGCTTGTTCATTTGCATAAATAGACAACTTGAGAGCAAGTATATTCAAACTCAATTTAAATTCTATTGGACCTCAAGTTCAATTAAAAATTTATTAAACTTTGACTTGATTCGGCTTGTTTGCAATTCTATATCTATATTGCCTTTCTTAAACAATACAAAATGATTGCTAGCCTCTACCATGTGTAGGAGGATCTTAATGCTATCTTACTTGAGAAAACTCCAGTTGAGACAATGGTGATTCAGTGTCTACAATCTTTTTGTCAATTTTTAGCATAAACTCTATGGAATAGGATTTTGATAATGGTAAATATTTTTGTTTTGCTTTCTCTCTTTTCTTATCTTGTTTTGTTCCTTGTATTGTAACTCTTTAAATTAATACATTCACTGACCTTCTCTTGAACTCTATGGAATCATTAAACCCATATTTTCGGACACTGTGTAATTTCATTTGTGTCATTTGCACTCTCTTCAACTCCCCGTGCTGCACGCATTAATCATATACTAATACATGATTATTTGGTCATTTCTAGAGCATCTCCTATAGAAAACAAAACATATGTAAAGATAAGCCATCACCACACACAAGTTGAGATGGCCGAGTTGGTCTAAGGCGCCAGATTAAGGTTCTGGTCCGAAAGGGCGTGGGTTCAAATCCCACTCTCAACAATAATTACTCTTTTTTAATCTTCATTTTCTTGTCATTATATGCTCGTGAAGTCCAAAACTCCACAAGCTTTAGGGGAAAAATAAACAAATATGCTTTTATAGTCTTATGCTTTGTGAATTACTGAAAAAGAGAAACTTTTTCTGTACGCCTCCACATTACTATCACTTATTTAGTTATCTCCATTATCATTATCATTATCATTCCTATGTTTAAGGGGGTGTTTGCCCATTTTGATTTATTTCCATACTTGGTTCTCTCTTTTAATGACTTTTATGTCTTTGCAAGACTTAATCATTTATTTGAAAAAATCTTAAATTTAAATTTGTATGGATATAGGCAAATTATGATATAAATTATATTATATTATATCTGGAAGCATGAATTTCAAATCTTAAACCTTCATCATTAAGCTTTCTTTTCATCACAACAAATAATAATAATAATAATAATAATAATTACCAATTGTTTTCTTACCATTATATGCCCGTGAAGACTGTCCAAAGCTCCACAAGCTTCAGGGAAAATAAACAAAACTGCTTTTGCAGTCTTATAGTTTGTGAATTACTAAAAGAGAGAAACTTTTTCTATACGCCTCAACATTGCTATCACTTATTTGGTTATCCCCATTCATTATCATTATCATTCATGTGCTTAAGGAGGTGTTTGCTTACTTTGATTTATTTCCATATTAGGTTCTTTCTTTTAATGACTTATGCCTTTGTAAGACATAATCATGTATTTGAAAAGGTCTTAAATTTAAATTTGTATGGATATAAACGAATTATGATATAAAATTATATTATGCTATGTCTGAAGGCATGAATTTTAAACCTTAAACCTTCATCATTCAACTTTGTTTTCACCCCAGGAAAAAATAATAATAATTACTAATTGTTTTCTTGCCATTATATGCTCGCGAAGAGTGTCCAAAGCTCCACAAGCTTCATGTGAAAAATAAACAAAATTGCTTTTTGCAGTCTTATAGTTTGTGGATTATTAAAAATGTGAATTTTTTTCTATACATCTCAACATTGCTGTCACTTATTTGGTTATCCCCATCCATTATCTTTATCATTATCATTCTTGTGCTTAAGGAGGTGTTTGCTTACTTTGATTTATTTCCATACTTGGTTCTTTCTTTTAATAACTTTTATGCCTTTGTAAGACTAAATCATGTATTTGAAAAAGTCTTAAATTTAAATCTATATAGATATAAGCAAATTATGATATAAAATTATATTATATTATATCTGGAAGCATGAATTTCAAACCTTAAACCTTCATTATTCAGCTTTGTTTTCATCACAGCAAAATAATAATAATAATAATAGTAATTACCAATTGTTTTCTTGCCATTATATGCTCATGACGACTGTCCAAAACTCCACAACCTTCAAGGAAAAAATAAACAAAATTGCTTTTGCAGTCTTATAGTTTGTGATTTACTGAAAGAGAGAAACTTTTTCTATACGTCTCAACATTGCCATCACTTATTTGACTATCCCCAACCATTATCATTCCAGTGCTTAAGGAGTTATTTACTTATGTGATGTATTTCCATATTTGGTTATTTCTTTTAAAGACTTTTATGCCTTTGTGAGACTTAATCATGTGTTTGAAAAAGTCTTACATTTAAATTTATATAGCTATAGACAAATTATGATATAAAATTATATTATGCTATATTTCGAACCTTAAACCTAAATTTAGGCGAATTTAACAAATTTCAATACAAACATAAGTTTAAATTTTGTTTTAAACCACACAATTCTAATTCAAGACTTCATACCGTCGAACAAAGCATAATGCTTCTTGACCCAATTGAATCAAACATAGCCAGCTAAGACAAAGAAGCAGAGCTCAGGAAACTGCATCCTGTGTAAGTTGAAAATACAAGTTGCAATTGAAAGAGACAAGCAATGGACAAATTAACTGGAAAGTGGCACAATAATTGACATGCTCGTGTTGTGCACATGCATTATCAGCGGCAAAGGCACGACTCTCTATGGACAAGGAACTTTCCTGGTGGCTTGTCGTTGCTGCAGATTAAGCGGTGCCCACCTGCGCATCTCCCCATTTCATTTTCCAGCCAATCTTTTCCATGGTCCCAAACACGCACCCTTCTTTTTTATTTCTCGAGGAAGCACCGCAGCCGCTTCCTTGGGTTGAGTACAGTTTGAGATGCACTCGATCGTCTTGACTTTATGTTTCGAATCATTGGTAGAGAAGAATACACATCAAAAAACAACAGCATGGTTGGGGAACATTAAATGGATTTCATTAATAATGAGTAGGTTAGTTACTATAATTTACTGAGGATGCCAAGGGATTTGGGTTTCTAGGGTATACAATTTTATCCTCATACTATAAAATGAAAAAAGCTTAGTTTTGGGACGGACCTGTTGTGGTGGGATTATAAATAAATTAAGTATCAAATTTATGAAAGTATTTCATTTTCATTCGCTTCAAAGAGTAGCTTACAACGGTATATGTATACAATAATTCAATAACAGAAAACTTAACAATTCAATAACTGAACTAACAACTCGAGAATTAAATTAACAACTCAATAACTAAACTATAACTATGAGATGATGCTGTAAGCTGTGCTGCTGCTGACTACTGCTTCTAATTGTAACGCGCTCCCTCAAGTTGGATAGTGTATGGTAATCTTGACACATAAATAATGGAAGGCATCTGAATCCAAAGCTTTGGTAAAGAAGTCTGCGAGTTAATGACGCAAAGGCACAAACAAAAAATGAAGAAAACCAAACTGAACATGATCTCAAACCAAATGACAGTCTATTTTAATATGTTTGGTTCGTTCATGAAAAACTGGATTCGATGCAATGTTCATGGCAGCTTGGTTATCACAATATAAAGCTACAGAGTGCGGATGAGAAACATGGAGATCCTTAAGTAACGAAACTAGCCAAACCAGCTCACATGTAGTAGATGCCATAGCCCTATATTCAGCTTTAGTAAAGGATCTAGATACTGTCATTTGCCTTTTAGAACACCAAGAAATGAGAGATGAACCAAAAAAGACACAAGAACGAGTAAGAGATTGTCGACTTTTTGAGTCCTATTTTGTTTTTGATAATGAAAAATACAAGGTATTTAATATCTATCAAGTTTGTGTGCAAACTCATATTAGTAAGATCATTTGATAGCACGTGAAGACTTGAAGACTAAAGACCCAGAAGATTTATTTCGTGTTGTAATTCATGTCATGTTTAATTTAGGTTTGTAATAGTAGGATTGGTCTATAATAATTGATGTGCATCATGCATATAGGAACTTATAAGCTCAAGACCAGATTGACCTTAGGGATATTCGGTCGACCGATGCCATGATTTTTAGGCTAAGTTAAATAATTTCAGAAGACCTTAGAAAGACTTTAAGTCTATGCACAAACACATAAGATGTCCCCAAAATCAATTAACATATCAGGGGAATTAATTGAAGTGAAAATGAACATAAAGGGCAAAACTGTGAGGTTTCGGGCGACTAAACCCTGGGTGTACAAAACACCTCGGGCGACTGAACATTTGACGAGTCAAAATGTTGACTTTGGTTTCGGGCAACCGAACCATTTTGAACACATCGTCCATGGGCGACCGAACCTTGACTTTCACTTTTCCCACCAACTCAACAGCTCGAACTTATACGTTCAAAATAGCCTCGGGCAACCGAACACATGAGTTTGGTAAACCGGACTATGGACCAGGCAACCGAATCGTAGACCTTTTGGAAATCATCTCAGTTCAGCCAACCAAACCTTGACTCGAGCACCTAAACCTTCAAAAATAACTTTTTGGACTAAGTCTGTTCGGGGGACCAAACCGTGGATCAGTCACCCAAAACTCTTAGGTTGTTTTAATTTTTACCACGGTTAAACACGGTTAAACAAGATTAATATTTCTAAATGGTTTTAAAACAAAATTAAGAATTACATTGGTGTCCCCAATGGTCATAATTTAATTCACTTCTATATATAGGGGCTCATTTGTGAAAATTAGCAAGAGATTAGTAAGATCATTAGCGAAAAATCCTCTCAAATTTAAAAAGCCTATTTTGCCAATACTACTTCAAATACTCTCATACACTCTTTTCTTTGATCATCCAAAGTATTGTGAGAGTTCCTATTGTTCTATCACTCCATTTCAAATTGCTTAATACCCTCATTTGTATTGGTTGTTGATTGTTTGATTTTTGAGAGATAAGCAAGAGTTTTCCCACGGATTTAACTTGATAAATCTAGTATTGGGAAAACTCATTAGCTTGAGGATCTTAGCATTGTTATTACAAGATTCCTTAAGCAATAATTTTTGTGTGCAGAGTATATCACAAGCTTTATTTTAAACAACTTTTATGCTTATTACATTAAGGAAAATATTTTTGAGTTTGTTTGAATATTCTTATCAGCATCTTTGAAACCTCAATCTAATATTAAGATTTGTTATATCCTATTTTAAAGAGTAGCTTGTTTGAACACTCTTATGCATATTTGAGATTATACATTACTGAGTGTTGATAGCACACATACATATCACTGAGCTTATAAATTCTATATTATTGATGTGCATTGATTGATTGTAATTGGTATATATCTGCTTGATTGAGAAGTACAATCACTATACCTGCTTTGGTTTGTACTGTACTGATTATTGTATTCTAGGCATGGGCCTAAAGAGGGAGACGAGCCCTGTTGAATAGTCCTTGATTGTCTTAGACCCAGTTAGGAAGGGTAGGTACACTATCCTGGTAAGGTGTAGGTTGAGGTCAGTTCTGCTAATTAACCTGGTTGTAACCGCTCCCGCCTCATCCATTAAGTGAGCATTAGTAGAATCCTCGAGCTTGCGAGATAGAGGCGGGGGCGTAGGCAATATTGGCCGAACCCCAATAACATATTGTGTGTGCACTATTTTATATTTTCGTAATTTATATTCTTGCACGTGTATGTTATAGTGTGAATGCTGCGCATGATTTAATTTCTGCATACCATTTATCTACGCATTTGGGTTTATTTGTATATAGACATACCCTAGGTTGAGTATTACTGCTTGTGGAATTGAAATCAATGTATGAAGTTTTAAATACCTAATTCACCCCCCTCTTGGGAATACACCAAAGCTAATAGAAATCTTCGAGTTGAAGAGTAGCTGGGCCAATCCGAGTCAATGAAAGCACTAAGTTGAAAACTTGAGCTACTAGAAAAGAAAAATCCTTGGCCACGACTGGATTTGAGATAACGTAGTACACGTACAACACCTTGGAAATGAGGAGTACGTGGATTGGCCATAAACTGGCTTAGAACTTGAACGTTGTAGGTTAGATCAGGCCGAGTGATAGTAAGATATAGCAAGTGACCAACCAGCTTTCTATAAGGTAAAGGATAAGCAAGTAACTCACCATCTTCATTGGTAAGTTTGAGGATCTGTTCCATTAGAAAAGCAACTGGTTTACATCCTAGACCTGAATCTTGTAGAATGTCTAAGGCATATTTCCACTAGCAAAGAGAAATACCCTTTGAAGGCTATCTCCAAACCCAAGAAATAGCATAAGGAACCAAGATCCTTAATCTTAAACTTCTCATCAAGAAATGATTTAATGACAGTAATTGTAACGACTCGAAAAATAATGGTATTTAAATAATAAAGAGAGAGGGATATGGAAACAGAAACAGAATGAGGCAGTACGCTTCGTCGATGAATGTTTTGCGTTTGTCGACGACATTGCACTTTGGAGATAATAACTCGGAATTCTTACATAGGGTCTCATCGACGAACACAGAGAATTCGTCGACGAGCGCATAAAGGGACCTCATCGACAAAGTCACCCCTCGTCGACGAGAAGATACCGAGAAGGCTTTTTGGGACAGTCTGAAATTCATCGACAAGGGAGGAAGTTCGTCGACGAAATTATTAAAGGACTCATCAATGAGGTGATGTGTCTTGTCAACGAATTAGGCTCTATAAATGGTCAAAACCCAGATTTTGATGAAATTTTAGCGCGGGAAACCCTCTCCTCTCTCTCTCTACATCCCTCTCTCTTTCTCTCTTTGATTCCAGGTCCGTTTTACACTGGATCGACAATCTGAAGCCACCACGACGCTCCTGGCGAAGCTCTCTGCAAGTATGCTAGAGCTGATTGTTAGTGGAGTTGGTTTAGATTTCATCCCAATCATAGGGTAAGACATTTTATTCAGTATTTGTCTTTCCCTCAGTTATAAGAAATACAATACACGAAAAAATACTGATGTTTTTGTTCTGGGGGATGTGGTTTCAGGATGTTAAGTGGAAAACCTTATGGGTATAAGACTAGAGTATAGTAGAGACTTTTCAGAAATAAGGTAAGGAAAATATGCTATGCTAGAAGATTTACTTACGTTATCAAAAATTTTATATATGTATGCATGTATACCAGATATTATACAAGAAATAAATTTTTAAAGTATGTGTGACCTGAGTATATGATATTTATATGGAGTTTTATGTAGTTTTTCAGTATTTCAAGTTATAAAGATATAGTTAGATAATTGCACATTTTATACAGACAGAATTTGTATACATATACAGTATATATATATATATATATATATATATATATATATATATCAGTATACAAATATTTATTCAGAACAATATATACAGTGTATATAGAAAGTTATGATTTTTTAAATGTCTTAACACTTAGATTATATAGAAAGGAAGTACAAACAGATTATATAGAAAGAAAGTATAGACAAATTACATAGTTATATCATCAAGATGCTACAGATATTATAGTATTTACTATACAGCAATATAGTGTTATGGTTATTTTGGAAATATAATGAAAACAGGATAAAGAGTATAGTATGTATATATATATAGTATCAGATCCCTGTGGAAAGATTACAGACAGATACAGTACATATATAGAATACAGAGCACGGTACCGTTGCTAACATAGATAGAGTGCAACCACATATCTCAAATAGTGTGTGGGTATCGTCAACCGTACTCGAAGAGTTTGCAGCTTCCCAGTTCGCTGGGTGGAGGGGGCCGATTTGATGAGGCAGCAGCCTGTCCCGAGCTTAGGAGTGTATGCAGTTTGGCTAGGCTGGAGTAGTGTAGAGTATAGTGACTTACTTGGAGGGCCGACTAGGTTAAGTCCTGCCTACAGGCCACACAACCCTGTCATGAGGGGTTAAATCATGACATACATAGTCCCAGGGAAAGAGCACAGATATTTATATGTATACAGTTTTACAGCATTTGTTAAATATAGTATGATATTAGCAGTATGAAAGATAGAAAGTTCAGATGATACAAATGTTTTAAATTACTATAAATGTGTTTTATTGATTTGCCATATCTTATGGTTTTTAAGTATGGTTATTATAGTTTTACGACTCGGTCACCACACACTAGTAATAGCATATTTCCACTTACTGAACGTTGTCTCACCTCATTACTTTATCACTTTTTGGGTAAGCCAGCTAGGCGAGCAGATCAGGCTCGCGAATAGAGATCACTTGGTTACTTTAGTTATAGGGTAAGTTTTTGTGTAGGGTTTTGTATTTTTGGGGTAGTTGACACTAGACATAGAGATGTATTATGTAGTTATCGTTTAAAATACTGAATTCTAGTATTGTATATATATGTATATGTGGTTATATGATTTATGTTTTCCGCTGCATAGGGGTGCCCATTACATATAGATATCAGAGTAATTTATTATTAAAAAAAGAAAAAAAAATGATATAAATTTTGATGTCGTTACAAATTTGGTATCAGAGCCTAGGTCAGAGACTAGGTTGTTAGGTTCTGTAGACTCTAGAGTGCAGTAGAAAATAATACCAGAATATAGGAAAATATTTGAGGTTTGTTCTATGATCTGGATACGAAATTTCGTGATTGTTTCTGTATTTTTCCTGGGGTGACGATTTCAGGAAAATCATAGTAAACTGTCAACAAGTCATGTGTTTAGGTTACAGGATTGGATTGTGGGATAGGATCAAGGGGAAAAGTTGATGATGAATTTGAAGTTTTAGTTAAAGGAAATAAGCTAGATTTGTGTGGGAAATAGGATTCTGAAAACGGTGTTCTATATGTTTGCAGGATGGACCTAGGAGGCAGTAGCCCTCACACCAGTGGGGATGATGGAGCTGAACCTTCTGGCACAGGAGGTGGAGATTCCGATGTTGTGCTACGTAGTGTGGCTCAGCAAGTTATGGATGAGATAGCACGGAACTTTAGAGAGCAGGGAGGTCCATCTCTAGTTCAGGGATGTATCATAGAAAAATTTATGAAGATGAATCCGTCGGCCTTTTTTGGAGCGACTGATCCTGCAGTTGCTGAGAATTGGATATAGGAGATGGAGAAGATTCTGACAGTACTTCACTGCACCAATGAGCAAAGGGTCTTATATACTACATATAGGTTGGTGGGGGAGGCCGAGAGATGATGGTCAGCCACCAGACTATTAAAGGAGTAGAGGGCGATACCAGTGCCGATCAACTGAGCTCGATTCAGGGACATGTTCTTTCATAGATATTATCCTACTTCAGTCAGAGATGCTCGAGTACAGCAGTTTCTAAGTCTGTCCCAGGGGTCATTGACTATCCAATAGTACGCCACGAGATTTATCAAACTATCGTGTTTATGCCCCTATATTGTCCCAGACGAAGCGAAGAAGGCTAGAATGTTTGAGAGAAACTTGAGGCGCGATATTTACCGACAGGTGGCAGTATTGAGGATCTAGGACTTCTCAGAGTTGGTTGTCAGGGCTATTATAGCATAGGAAAGTTTGCCTAGAGAGATGGAGACATAGAGTCAGAGGAAGAGGATTGTGCCCTCGAGTTATCAAGTGAGTCCTAGTCAAGGCCCTTGGAGAGGGGGTAGATTTGGCAGAGGCCAGAGACAGATGGTAGAGCACGGAGGATTTCAGGGCGGACAGCTTCCTGCCATTTGTCCAAGATGCGGACGGAGAGATCCTAGTTAGTGCCGACTAGGCGAAAATGTTTGTTATCGATGCGGAAGGCCAGGTCATATCGCTCGATCGTGTCAGATGCCGTTGAATTATGCACAGGCTCCCAAACCATTTCAAGGTAGATATCAGGCACCCCGCGGTGGTCAGAAGAGGAACACTACACCGGCGAGGGTCTACGCATTGACACCGGGAGACGTTGAGACAGTTGGAGACGTGGTCATAGGTACTTTTACTGCTTTACCATATAAAATGATTGTTTTGTTTGATATAGGTGTCACTCTCTCTTTTATATCGGCGAGATATGTGAAAATAGCTGGAATAAAGACAACAATTAGATATAGAACTGTCCATGAGTACGCCGATGGGATCTGTGGTTAGATGCAGGAGGGTACTTCAGAATTTTCTAGTAAATATTCAAAAGAGAGTGCTATTAGCCGATCTTGTGGTCCTAGATATGCAGGGATTTGATGTGATACTAGGCATGGATTGGTTAGCTATTTATCACGCTAGCATTGATTGCCATTAGAAAGAAGTGATTTTCAGACCCCCGGGTGAGCCAGAATTTAGATTTGTGGGTTCACGCGTGCGTGCCTTGCCACAGCTGGTGTCGACTATTTAGGTGAAGAGACTGCTACAGGGTGGTTGCTGGGGGTATGTCGCATACATAAAATATTTGCCAAGAGAAGAATTGAGACAAATTGACATACTAGTAGTGAAAGAGTTTCCAAATGTATTTCCAGAAGAATTACTTGGTTTGCCACTTGATCATGAGATTGAGTTCACTACAGACCTGTTGTCGGGATCTGCGCCAGTATCTAAAGCACCATACCGTATGGCTCCAGTTGAGTTGAGAGAATTAAAAGATCAACTACAGGAATTGATGGACAAGGGTTTTATCAGGCCAAGTGTATTGCCCTGGGGTGCACCAGTTCTAATCATGAAAAAGAAAGATGGGACTATGAGACTGTGTATCAATTATAGGGAGATCAATAAACTGACTATCAAGAATAAATATCCTCTCCTTAGGATCGATGATTTATTTGATCAGCTTCAGGGGACTCAGGTTTACTCCAAAATTGACCTGCGGTCGGGTTACCATCAGGAGAAAGTTAAAGTAGAGGATATTTCGAAGATCGCGTTTCGTACCAGGTATGGGCATTACGAATTCTTAGTAATGCTGTTTGGGTTGACTAATGCACCAGTAATATTTATGGATTTGATGAATCGGGTGTTCCATCAATATTTAGATCAATTTGTGGTTTCATTAATGATATACTGGTCTATTCGAGGAGTTTTGAAGAGCATGAGTATCATTTGAGGTTGGTGTTGTAGATATTGAGAGAAATAAAATTGTATGCCAAATGAAAGAAATGTGAGTTCTGTCTAAGGCAAGTTACTTTTCTCAGCCATGTGATCTCTGAAGCAGGTGTATTTGTTGATCCAAGTAAAATAGAGGCAGTGGTGAATTGGGAAAGGCCAGGAAATGTACAGGAGGTCAGGAGTTTTCTAGGATTAGCAAGCTATTATCGGCGCTTCGTAGATCGCTTCTCTAGACCAGCGGGTTCATTAACCCGACTTACGAGGAAAAATGTAAAATTTGAATGGACTGATGACTGTAAGTAAAGTTTTCAAGAGTTAAAACGGCAGTTAGCATCAGCTCCGGTGTAAGCTATTCCATCAGGGGAGGACAGGTTTGTAATATACAGTGATGCCTCTTTGAAGGGTCTTGGATGCGTGTTGATGCAGCATGACAGGGTTATTGCATATGCGTCTAGGCAGCTTAAAGAATATGAGAAGAATTATCCTATCCATGAATTAGAGCTTGCTGCGGTGGTGTATGCTCTTAATATTTGGAGGCATTACCTATATGATGGGAAGTGCGAGATTTTCACGGATCATAAGAGCCTGAAATATTTATTTTCCGAGAAAGAGTTGAATATGAGGCAAAGAAGGTGGCTAGAGCTTATTAAAGATTATGACTGCACGATTAGTTATCATTCAGGAAAAGTGAATATGGTGGCAGATGCTCTAAGTAGGAAGTCAGGGGGATCAGCACTGGCAGCCATGGAGATTCCACATTCAATGTTAATGGATTTGGAGAAGTTCAGTTTAGAGTTAATAGAGAAGAGTCCGTTGCAGTCATTGCTAGTTTAGTGGTTCAGCCTACGCTTTACGAAATGATTAAAGAAACTCAGAGAGATGATGCGGAGTTGGCAGAGGTGATGGCTAAAGTACAAAATGGTCAGGGAGAGGAGTTCAGCATATCAGATGATGAAGCCCTGCGATTCCGTGCTAGGCTCTATGTTCCTGTAGATACCGAGATCAGGAAAACTATATTAGAGGAGGCTTATAGATCCCTATACACTGTACATCCTGGTAGCACTAAAATGTACCGGAATCTGAGAGAGTATTTCTAGTGGAGTGGAATGAAGAGGGAAATAGCTGAGTTTGTTAAGCAATGCTTGACTTGTCAGTAGATTAAAGCTAAGCACCAGAGGCCAGTAGGGAAAATGCAGTCGTTGTTTATTCCAGAGTGGAAGTGGGACCACATTTCTATGGATTTTGTTACAAGGTTACCACCAGTGCGACAGGGGTTGAATGCAATTTGGGTGGTTGTTGATCGTTTGACGAAGACCGCCCATTTCATCCCTATTAAAGTCGGTTATTCCATGGACAGGTTGATAGAAATTTATGTTCAGGAGATAGTTCGCGTCCATGGTGTGCTGATATCCATAGTCTCAGACCGAGATCCTCGGTTCACTTCATTATTTTGGACGAGTTTTCAGGAGGCTATGGGTACACAATTAGCATTCAGCACTGCTTTCCATCCCCAGACAGATGGTCAGACTAAGAGGACGATTCAGACACTAGAGGATATGCTTCGTGCTTGTGTGCTTGATTTTGAAGGCATTTGGATCCAGTTTATGCTGTTAGTTGAGTTTGCTTACAATAACAGTTATCAGGCTAGCATCGACATGGCACCTAACGAGGCATTATATGGCAAGAGATGTCATTCTCCTCTTTTCTGGGATGAAGTAGGTGAAAGGTGAGTTTTGGGTCCAGAGATAATACAACAGACGTCCGACAAAGTCCGATTAATTACAAAAAGAATCAATACAGCACAGAATCAGCAGAAAAGTTATGCAAACACTCACCACCGAGAACTAAAGTTTGATGTGGGAGATCGAGTATTTTTTAAGATAACTCCTCTGAAAGGGGTTATGAGGTTTGGAAAGAAGGGCAGGTTGAGCCCTAGGTATATTGACCCTTTTGAGATACTAGAGAGAATAGGGTCAGTTGCCTATAGGCTAACTTTGCCGCTAGCTTTGGCTCGAATTCATGACGTGTTTCATATTGCCATGCTAAGGAAATATGTACCAGACCCATCCCACATCATTAGCTATGCAGAGATAGAACTTAAGGATTCATTGGCATATGAAGAAGTACCAGTACAAATTTTGGACAGAAAGGTTCAGACTCTATACACTAAAGAAATACAGTTAGTTAAAGTTTTGTGGAGGAATCACGCCATAGAGAAAGCTTCTTGGGAGCTCGAGGAGCAGATAAGACAGAAATAACCGCAATTGTTCCAATAAGTATAGAGGTAATCAGGTAAAGAATAATAGTTAGATAAGTTTATTTTGCAGGTACATGTATTAATTTTAATTAGTAGATAGCTTTTAGCTTTTATATGTGTAATCTCCTAGAACATAAATGTAACCACAGTATTCCTCCACCAGAAGTGAGGCATGTAATAAAATAATTAGACCATTTGCCTTTATAGGATGATAGATGGAGACACAGATAGTAAATTTCGATGACGAAATTTTATAAGGAGGGGAGAATGTAACGACCCGAAAAATAATGGTAGTTAAATAATAAAGAGAAAGAGAAATGAAAACTGAAATAGAAATAGAAAGAGGCAGTTTTGCATTCGTCGACAACATTGCACTTTCAAGATAATAATCCGGAATTCTTACATAGGGCCTCGTCGACGAACACAGGGAATTTGTCGATGAGCGCATAAGGGGACCTCATCGACGAAGCCACGCCTCATCGATGAGAAGATATAGAGAAGGGTTTTTGGGACAGTCTGAAATTCGTTGACGAGAGAGGAAGTTCATCGACGAAATTATTAAAGGACTCGTCAACGAATCCGGCTCTATAAATAGTGAAAACCCAAATTTTTTATGAAATTTCAGCGCAGGAAACCCTCTCCTCTCTCTTTCTCTCTACGTCCCTCTCTCCTTCTCTCTTCAATTTCAGGTCCGTTTTACATCGAATCGACGATCTGCAGCCACCACGACGCTCTTGGTCAAGTTCTCTGCAAATCTGCTAGAGCTGATCGTTGGTGGAGTTGATTTGGATTTCGTCCCAATCTTAGAGTAAGATATTTTATTCAGTATTTGTCTCTCCCTCAGATATAAGAAATACAATACACGAAGAAATACTGATGTTTTGTTCTGGGGGATGTGGTTTCTGGGTGTTGAATGGAGAACCCTGCGGGTATAAGACTAGAGTATAGTAGAGACTTTTCAGAGATAAGGTAAGGGAAATATGCTATGCTAGGAGATTTACTTACGTTATCAGAAATTTTATATATGTATGCATGTGTACCAAATATTATAGAAGAAATGAATTTTTAAAGCATGTGTGGCCTGAGTATATGATATTGATATGGAGTTTTATGTAGTTTTTTAGTATTTCAAGTTATACAGATATAGTTAGATAATTGTAGATTTTATATAGATAGAATTTATACATATACAGTTTATTTCAGATGATTATATAGATAGTTTATGTATATATATATAGCAGTATACAAATATTTATTCAGAACAGTATATACAGTGTATATAGAAAGTTATGCTTTCCTAAATGCCATAACACTTAGATTATACAGAAAGGAAGTACAGATAGATTATATAGAAAGAAAGTATAGACAGATTACACAGTTATAGCATCAATATGCTATAGATATTACAGTATTTATAGTACAACAATATAGTGTTATGGTTATTTTGAAAATATAATGAAAACAGTATAAAGAGTATAGTATGTATATATATAGTATTAGATCCCTATGGAAAGATTACAGACAGATACAATACAGATATAGAATACAGAGCATGGTACCGTTGCTAACACAGATAGAGTGCAACCACTTATCTTAAATAGTGTGTGGGTATCGTAAACCGTGTTCGGAGAGTTTGCAGCTCCCAGTTTGCTGGACGGAGGGGGCCAATTTGACAAGGTAGCAACCAGTTCTAAGCTTATGAGTGTATGTAGTTTGATTGGGTTGGAGTAGTGTAGAGTATAGTAACTTACCTAGAGGGCTGACCAGTTTAAGTCTCGCCTACGGGCCGCACAACCCGTCATGAGGGGTTAAATCATGACATACAGAGTCCCAGGGAAAGAACACAAATATTTATATGTATACAGTTTTACAGCATTTGTTAAATATAGTATGATATTAGCAGTATGAAAGATAGAAAGTTCATATGATACAAATGTTTTAAATTACTATAAATATGTTTTACTGATTTTCCAGATCTAATGGTTTTTAAGTATGGTTATTATAATTTTACGACTCAGTCGCCACACACTAGTAATAGTATATTTCCACTTACTGAGCATTGATTCACCCCATTACTTTATTATTTTTCAGATGAGCCAGTTAGGTGAGCAGATCAGGCTCACGAATAGAGATCACTTGGTCACCCTAGTTATAGGGTAAGTTTTTGTGTAGGGTTTTGTATTTTTGGGGTAGTTGACACTGGACACAGAGATATATTATGTAGTTATGGTTGAAAATATTGAATTCTGGTATTGTATATATATATATTTATATATATATATATATATATATGTATATGTGGTTATATGATTTATGTTTTCCACTGCATAGGGGTTCCCATTACATGCAGATATCAGAGTAATTTATTATAAAAAAATTAAAAAAATGATATAAATTTTGAGGTCGTTACAGTAATGCCAGACATATTAGAACTAGCAACCATAATGTCATCAACATAGACGAGAAGAGTTGTAAAATTAGCACCATCAACAAGAGTAAACAAGCAAAAATCAGCCTTCGATTGAGTGAATCCATAAGAGAAAAGGGTTGATGTAAGATTGGAAAACCATTGAGGTGAAGCTTGCTTTAAACCATACAAGCTTTTATTCAATCTACAAACCATATTCGCCCCTTGAGCTGCAAATCCAGGAAGAAGCTACATATACACTTCCTCAAAAAAATCACCATGAGAAAAATCATTATCCACATCAAGTTGATTAACAAAGAGATTCTGGGAGGTAACAACAGCAAGTAAATACCGAACACTGACAAGCTTTGCAATCGGTGAAAAAGTTTCAAGGTAATCTAGACCTTCACATTGAGTATACCCTTTAGCTACTAAACGGGCTTTATAATGTTCAATCGAACCATCTGAATGATATTTAATCTGATACACCCATTTACAGCCAATGGGTTGATGTGTGGGAGGCAAAGCAGTGACAGTCCATGTATAATTCTCTTTAAGAGCCTTAATCTCAGCAGCCATAGCACCAATGAGAAAACTTAACAGCTTCATGATAAAATTGTGGTTCCTTAGTGGAAGAAACATTAAGAAAAAAGAGTGATAGGAAGGAGACAGTGAAGTATATGAAAGAAGTGAACTAAGATCACAGGGCATACCTGAAGAAGGCCGAGAGCAATGAAGGACGGACTGGACGGGTTGTGAAACATTGGCCAAATTGTAGTGATAATTGAGTAGATATGATGGAGGATGACGAATACGAGTAGAACGAAGGGGAGGAACATAAACTAGAACATTAGAACTATTAGAAATAGAATTAAATGGAGAAGCCAGAGTGTGTGAAGGAGAAACCAAGGTGCTTGATGGAAAAGGAAAAGAAATATCATCAGAAGGTCGTGGAAGAACTAAAGAAGAAGAAAGAAAAGCAGAAGCAGAGGTGAGAAAATTATAAGGAAGAGATGAAAAAGTAAATTTTGTTTCATGAAAAATAACATCTTGTGAAATAAAAATTCCATGAGAGTGAAGATCAAACAATTGGTGACCTTTGATAGAAAAAGGATAACCGAGAAATACACACTTTCAAGCTCAAGAATCAAACTTGTTACGAGAGGAAGATAAAGTTGATGCAAAACACAAACAACCAAATACCTGTAAATGACTATAAGAAGGAAGTTTAGAAAAGAGAACTTCAAAAGGAGATTTGTTAGAAAAAAGAGGAGTAGGCATTCTGTTTATAAGATAGGCTGCAATGAGGATAGAATCTGCCCAAAAGGGTAAAGGAGGGTGAGCTTGAAATCGAAGAGCACGAACAACATTAAGCAAATGTTGGTGCGTTCGTTCAACAACTGAATTTTGTTGAGGTCTAGCAACACAAGTGCATTGGTGTATGATTCCTTTTGAAGCAAGAAAATCATACATAAGAAATTCCAACCCATTATGAGTGCAAAAATTTTTGACAAAGGTATGAAACTGATTTTCAACAAGAATAAAAAAAATTCTATAGGAACATACGTGTCTCATTTTTATTATTCATTAGAAAAATCCATGTACATCGAGAGAAATCATCTACAATGGAAAGAAAATAAAGAAATCCTTGTAAGGAAGCCACAGAAAAAGGTCCCCAAATATCAGCATAAACAAGTTGAAAACTAAAGGTAGTCACCAAAGTGCTTGATGGAAAAGGCAAGCAATGTTGCTTAGCCATGGGACAAACAGTACAAGGACAATTATTAGCAGACTTAAAAGGAGAAAACGAAAGAAAATCATGAAGTAGCAATAGCCTGGAATCGGATGGATGACCAAGCCTTTTATGCCAAATATTGAAAGAAGAATGTGTAGTAGTGAAACACTTTATAGTTGAAACAGAGGGTCATATCAAATGGTAAAGGCCATGAAGCAATTTCCCCAAGCCAATCATCCTCCATTGCTGCAGGTCCTATATAAAACAAAAGGAAGAAAGAAAAATGAAGGAACAAGAAAGATCCGAAACCAATTTACTGGAAGAAATAAGATTGAACATAAAAGAAGAAACACAAAAAACATTCTTTAAAACTAAAGAATTAGAAAGCACAATTAATATTACCAACATAAGTAACAGGTGCTTGAAGACCCTTAGGAAGCATAACAAAACTTGAAACAATGGATGTAATGGAAGAAAAGAAAGTAACTGAGTTAACTATGTGATCAGTAGCCCCGGTATCAATAATCCATGAAGTGGAAGGAGAGTTAACCGTGAGAGAAGCAAAAGTATGAGACTGAGATGAAAAATAAGAACAAGAATGACAAGAAAGAATACTTATCGTGTGAGTTGGAGTTAAAGAAGTACCAGTGACTACTGAAACTAATGAAATTGGTGGCTGAATGAGAGCTAATAACTGCTGACATTACTCTTGAGTAAAAGGCAATGATGGAGAATAAAAAATAGGCTCAGTAGAAACATTGTGAGTTGAACTTGGTGCTACAAATTTAGACTTAGTAAATTTGTATCTAGGAGGAAAACCATGCAACCAATAACATTTTTC
Organism: Malania oleifera; assembly: GCF_029873635.1. Lineage (NCBI taxonomy): Eukaryota > Viridiplantae > Streptophyta > Magnoliopsida > Santalales > Ximeniaceae > Malania > Malania oleifera. The sequence continues at coordinate 71,311,273 of NC_080425.1, read as the reverse complement.
CACAATGTGACCTATTATACCACAATGCAAACAAACAGGACGATCTTTCTTGGTGGAAGATTTTGTGTTACTACGTGTGGAAGATGCTGGAACAGAAGAAGAAATCATTGCAGCTAAATAAAAAGGATGAGCAAATGGAACTGCAATCTGTCGTTGACTCTCTTCTAGACGCAAGAGAGAAAATACTTTGTTGATTGGTGGAAGAGGATCAAGTAAAAGAATCTAACCCCGTATGTGACTATAGGATTCATTCAACCCCATTATAAATTGCAAAACAGATCAGATAGCACCACAAGAACACGAGAACAAAAGGGAGAAGGACGACAACTTTAGAGTTCATCCCAATAACCCTTTCAACTAAGTATAATACTGAGTTATAGAAATTGACGTTGAGATAAATCCGAGATAGCTTTCATGAGTTGAAAGATGCGAGGACCACTGCTACGAGAGAAGGGATCATGAAGTTCCAACCAAATCGCATGAGCATTGGTCACATAGATGACATTGGTTGCAATCTCCTTAGAAATTGAATTGATAAGCCATGCCATAACCATGCTATTTTAGCAACTCCATGGACAGTGAAGAGAATTAGAAATCGGTGGTTGAGGGAGAGATCCATCAATGAAAGCTATCTTATTCTTTGCATTCAAAGAAGTGAGCATTGATCGATTCCATGTATGATAGTTATCTCCGATCAAGACATAAGAAACAAGAACAACATCGGGATGGTGTTAATTATTGAGATAATATGAATTGACGAAATCATCAATGGTTGATGAAGAAGAAGAAGAAGAAGAAGAAGAAGAAGGTGGAATGAAAGATGCGGAAGGAGAAGAGGAAATTGGAACTTCGACCATTAGAGAAGCTTGAGAGAAAACACTCTAAAATAACTCTAATACCATATCAAATTTATGAAAGTATTTCAGTTTCATTCACTTCAAAAAGTAGCTTACAATAGGGTATATATACAACAATTCAATAACAGAAAACTTAACAATTCAATAACTGAACTAACAACTCAAGAATTAAATTAACAATTCAATAACTAAACTACAATTGTGAGTTACTGCTGTTGCTAACTTTGAGCTGCTCAGCATCTAACTGCTGCTGCTGTTGCTAACTGTAATATCAAGTTAGAACTTGACTAGTAAAAGATCATTTAGACTCGTTTATTATCTAAAGAATGATTTCTAAATTCATTTTATAGGCTTATTTAATAAATAAGTCAAGTCAAACATAATCCAGGTTTGATTTATTTCAACTCGTGAGTAGTTCAATTACAGGTTCGATTGGACTTGTTTATTAAGCTCGAATTAGACTCGTAATAAAACTAGATCATGAACTCATTAATAGGATCAAATAAAGTTTGGGCTGAGTTATGTGATTATGATAAGAAGTCCAATCCCAAGGTTAAGGCACAAGAACCAAGTTCGGTAAACTCCACGTTACACCTGCACAAAACTTAAATATCAAACAAATAAAAAGAATGATTCGAATTGAGCCCGAGGCCGAGCTCAAGCCACTAAATGAGTCAGCATGGAGCTCGAGCCCAAGCAAATAATTTAAATTTTCGAATCAAACTTGAGCCTGATTTTCTGAACTTGAATTGAACTGATCTTTTTTTTTTCTAATAATCCGAGTCTAAACATGTTGAAACTTAACTGACTCAACTTGGTTGCAGCTTTTCAACCGTTCTACTACTGCCACATTGGTCCATGAAGATCACGGCCCTTATAAAATATCACCGCTCAATGGTCAATAGGGGATACCGAGTCAAAGACTCATTCATAGAATGACCCACCAGAGAACCTGTCCATATTTAACACATCCACCTAGATGTCCAGCGTCTTTAATTTACACCCACAAATCAAAAAGCCAAGAAAGTGAAGAAAATAAGAAACAAAAAACAAATACAAAGAGTGTGAGAAAAAGAATGGGTGAAACCACAAAGATAACGAAGAGAAGAAAAGGCCCAATCCATGAAGGAAGAAGTTGAACGGCAAAAACATTGGGGGAAAAATGCACTCAAGTCGGGATAGAAAAGGCTCAGATACCTGCTTCCATGGCTGCATTCCAACTCCTTTTCTCAGTTTGCTTGCAGCCCGCGATGCAACATCGAAGCCCTCTAGCAGCGCTGCCAGCTACCAGCATGAATTTGCCAGTGCCACTGCTTCCACTCTCTTCCCAAATGCCCAATTCACCAACCACGAATCCTTAATTTCGTTGTCTGAATCATTTTCTAACTTCATCAAAGCATACCCACAATACTCCAAAACTGATCAGGCTGACCGGATCCGCGGCCAAGAATACTACCATCTCTCCCTCTCCAGACATGTCTGTCTTGATTACATTGGACATGGCCTCTTCTCCTACTCCCAGCAACAAATTCATCACCCAAATGTTTTTGTTGCTTCCACATCTGCTCCTCCCACATCATTGAATTCTAAAGCATCAAAGCAAACGTTCTTCGAAATTTCCTACAAGTCAGTGAGTCTACATTCTCAGGTACTGTACGGTGGCCAAGAATCAGAATTGGAATCCAAAATCCGGAAAAGAATCATGAGTTTTTTTAACATCACAGAAGCTGATTACACCATGGTTTTTACAACCAACCAGGCATCTGCCTTTAAACTTCTGGCAGAGTCTTATCCATTCCATTCGAACCAAAATCTTCTGACAGTCTATGATCATGAGAGTGAAGCCGAGGGTGTGATGATTGATACCTCCAAGAAGAGAGGCGCTCGAGTCATGTCAGCCCAGTTCTCATGGCCCAGTCTGAGGATCCATTCAGGAAAATTGATGAAGATGGTAGCGAGTAGGAGGAAGAGAAAGAGGGGGCTATTTGTTTTCCCACTTCAATCAAGGATGACTGGAGCGCGGTATTCTTACCTATGGATGAGCATTGCACAACAAAATGGGTGGCATGTCTGTCTTGATGCATGTGCATTGAGACCCAGGGACATGGACACCCTAGGCTTTTCGCTCATTCAGCCAGACTTTCTCATTTGCACTTTTTTTAGGGTTTTTGGAGACGATCCATCTGGGTTTGGCTGCCTGTTTGTCAAGAAGTCAAGTGCCTCGGTTTTAAAGGATTCAACCCTTGTCACAAGCATCGGAATTGTGAGTCTTAATCCAACTACAGGTACATCTCAGTTTAGTGAAGAGTCAGCCATTAATAGCATAAAAACTGATGAGCAAATGTCAAAATTTGTGTCTAGGGAAGATGACCCAGCCACAGCAAGCTCTGTCTCTGGCTCTCCATCTGCCCTGAAGATGGACAATGAAATTTCTGAATTGTATGAAATCAAAGAAGCAAGCGCAAAACAGAAGGAAGCATCATCTTCAGAAATTGTCGAATTAGAGACGCCCTTCGTTTCTGCACAATTCAAAGACAAAGACGGCGGTGTTAGTGGGAGGCCATACATTGAATGTAGAGGACTGGATCATGCAGATTCCTTGGGCCTGATACTGATTAGTAGCAGAGTAAGGTACCTCACTAATTGGCTAGTTAATGCATTAACGAGTCTCCGGCATCCACATTCAGAAAATGGGCTTCCCCTAGTCAAAATTTATGGCCCAAAGATAAAGCTTGACAGGGGGCCTGCTATTGCATTCAACTTGTTTGATTGGGAAGGGGAAAAGGTTGATCCCAGTCTTGTACAGAAGCTAGCTGATAGAAACAATATATCACTTAGTTATGGATTCTTACAGCACATTTGGTTCTCTGATAAGCGTGAAGAAGAGAGGGAGAGGATAGCAGAAACAAGGACAGCAGAAGTACGGGGAACAGTGTTAAATAAGAAAGCAGTTAAACTCGATTCAAGGATATCCGTGGTTACAGCTTCACTAGGATTCCTGACTAACTTTGAAGACACTTACAGACTTTGGGCATTTGTTTCACAGTTTCTGGATGCGGACTTTCTGGAGAAAGAGAGATGGAGATATACAGCACTTAATCAGAAGACAATTGAAGTCTAAAACGAACCTATTCTTTCATTTTTATTTTTATTTTCACATAATGATAGAATTAAATGTTTTGCAGCAGTTTATTATCTTGAGTAAATATATTCAGTTTTCCGCGCAAAAAAATGCATACAAAATAGTGGAGATCATAGCAGAAAAGAGTTTTTATTTGAATTTGTGAGATTTATAGTTACTATCTTATCAATTCATTAAGATAGCCACCATCACGAGAACAAACTGCAAAGTGAAAAAATGGCATTAAGTCCCCATATACAAATAAAAAAAGTAACAGAAAAAATAACCCAAAAAATCAAGATCTGAAAGTCATCAAACCAGCTAGTTATAGAACTAAGCTGTTGTCTCAAGGAGGTCGTTTAGTTTTGTTGAGACATGTGCTTTCAAGCATGTCACTGTATTTGTTAGTTGTTCTAAATGCCCTGAAATTGGTGACAAAAAAAATACAATGTATGTTTGCCCTTTTTTTCTAGGGATTTAAGGATGGGAAAGAAAAAATGAAATGGAGGGTTTTGAAGAAATTGTGTGTTCATGTGTAGGAGGGGGACATAGGAGTAAAAGACATTTTGGAAGCGCAACGGTCGTTGTTTATGAAGTTTGGTTGGTATTTATTAACACAAAATTCTTTTGGGTTAGATTTTTTAAAGCTAAATATGTTAAATGATGACATACTGTTCTTTACAGGCCACATGGATCAAATTCTTCTTTTTGGAGGAAAATTTTGCCATCTATGCTTGAGTTGTTAAGTAAATCTAAGTGGAACGTTAGAGAAGGAGATGTAAAATTGTAGTATGATAAGTTTCTAAATTCGAGACCTTTGTTTTCAGAATTTCCAAATTGTGTATATTCACATATCATATTAAAAGATTTAGTTATTAATAATGTGTGGGATGTGGAAAATTTGCAAAGGATTCTGGGTTTAATAAAGTAGAAGAAGTGATGGAAAGAGTTAGGAAACTTAGAAACTCTTCGAACATCCTGCTATGGCTCCCGAAAAAGAATGGTTGCTTTAATACAAAGTCGACTGGGGATGTTATCAGAGTTAGAGCTCCAAAGTTTGATTGGGTAAAGTGGGTTTGGAACAAATGGTTACCAAAGAAAATTACTATTTATATGTGGAAGGCTGCTTTTGGGTGCTTAAGCGTTGATGAAAAGGTGAAAAGGGTGGGGGTATCACTTACTTCGACATGTGATTGTTGTGACATGAGGCAATCAGAAAGCATGTTTTGAATGAGGGATATCTTGCTGCTGATGTATGGAGGAAGGTTTCGGTAAAGGTAGGTTTTTTTTGTGACTCTTATACTTCTGTTTTTATAAGCAAAGAAGGAAGAAGGAAAAACATAAAGGGGCCAGCACAACACAGTCTCTTTAACGAAGGCTTATATTTGTCGACGAGGGAACAACATAGGTTCGTCGACAAAGGTTCTGAAGCTTGTCGACGAATAATTACCAAGAGTAGAAAACTTTCAAATTTCTGGCTTCGTCGACAAGAGGCTTGTATTTGTCGACGAAGGGTCTTCTTGGTCTCGTCGATGAAACCCTATGTTCATCTACGAGAGGCGCCTGGGCTGCATCCAATTTTTTAGAATTTTTGAATTTTGAATGTTGGGTGATTGGGCAAACGGGAGGAAACCTTTGAAAAACTTTTATATATGTAATTCTGGGCATATATGAGAGAGAGGATGATCATTAGATAAGTGTATTGTGTACATCTTGATTTTCTTAGTGAAAATTTGTGTGTCATTGCTTCCGTGGATGTAGGCATTGCCGAACCACATAATTTTTTGTGTTGTTGTTCTGGTTGTGTATTTTTATTTACTTGTTGTTTGATTTCTATTGTGCATCTTCATTATCCGATCCATTATCACAACAAATTGGTATCAGAGCGAAGTTGTTATGGCACCGGGATCGTCTTCTGTAAGGTTTGACATCGTTAAATTTGATGGAACTAGAAACTTTGGTTTATGGCAGAGGAGAGTGAAAGACATTCTTGTGCAACAAGGAATGGCTAAGGCTCTGCTTGATACTCAACCGGAAGGAATGGATGAGACAACATGAGTAGATTTGAAAGCAAAGGCAGTGTCTACAATACGCTTGTGTTTAGCCGATGAAGTTCTCTATCGGGTGATGGAGGAGGGTTCTCCAGCGGCTATCTGGCGAAAGTTAGAAAGTTGGTACATGTCTAAATCCATCAATAACAAACTTTTTCTTAAGAAACGTTTATATTGGCTTAAGATGGTAGACGGATCTAGTCTAAATCAACACATCAATGCGTTTAATCAAATCATAAGTGATCTTATGAGAGTTGATGTGAAGTTTGATGAGGATGATAGGACTTTGATGTTGTTAAATTCCTTGCCCTCAACTCATACCTATGAAAGTCTTGTGACCACTTTTACGTGGGGAAAAGAAACTCTTGATTTAGAAGAAGCAACAAGTGCCTTATTGAATTTTCATCAAAGATTGATGATTTGTGATGAAGGAGAAGGACTTGTGATAAAGGGTAGTAATGAGTGAGGCAAAGGAAAGTTTAAGAATGGGTTTAATCAGAAATCTCGAAATCAATCCAAGAAGAAGAAGGAAATCTGGTGTTATAAATATAGTAAAAAGGGGCATGTGAAACCGGAGTGTCCAAATTGGAAGAAGGGAAATGCTAATAAGCATTAGGGGATTTTAAAATCTGTGAATGTTGTTCAAGAAGAGGATTCAATGGATGGTGATGTTCTATCAGTTTCAACGGAGTCGAATGATCTAATGAACTCTTGGATACTTGACTCGGCATGTTCTTATTAGATGACTCCAAACTAGGAGTGGTTCAGCACTTACAGTTAGTAAACTCTGGATCAGTTCTTCTGGGTAATGATGCTTTTTGTAAGATCGTTGGCATAGGAAATGTAAAGATAAAAATGTTTGATGGCATTGTGAGAACATTGTGTAATGTAAGACATCTACTTGAGTTGAGAAAGAGTTTGATATCACTTGACACTTTGGATTGTAATGACTTCAATTATAAGTCCAAAGATGGAGTCTTAACGGTATTGAAAAGTAATTTGATTGTAATGAAAGGGCAAAAACTAGATAAAAATATTTACATGTTGCAAGGAACTATTATTGTAGGTGGAGTTACAGTTGTGGATGCTGAATCAAATGAGACCGTCTTGTGGCATATGTGTCTTGGATATATGGGAGAACATAACATGAAAGGACTACAAAAAAGAAAATTGTTGAAAGGTTTGAAATCATGTCAGTTGGAATTTTGTAGATTTTTTGTTCTTGGAAAACATAATAGGGCAAAATTCAATTATGCTACTCACAAGATGAAAGGAATTCTTGACTATGTGCATTCAGATGTTTGGGGCCCAGTTAGAGTTTTATCAAAGGGTTGGCATGTGTATTACGTGAGTTTTATTGATGATTACTCACGGAAGGTTTGGGTTTACTTCATGCCTCACAAATCTAGTACATTTTCCAAGTTTAAGATTTGGAAGGCTAAAGTAGAAAACTTGACAGGGAGGAGAATCAAGTACTTAAAGTTGGATAATGGGACCGAGTACAGTGATTCTTGGTTTATGGAGTTTTGTGATGAGCAGGGCATCAAGAGACATTTTATAGTTCGCTGGACACCTTAACAAAATAGTGTGGCAAAACGGATGAATCGGACTCTTGCAGATAAAGCTCGGTGTTTCAAATTGAATGCTTGGCTACCAAAGAATTTATGGGTCGAGGTAGTTAGTATGGCTTATTTTTTGGTAAACTGATCACCAAGGGCATCACTAGCGGGTAAAGTGGCGGAAGAGGTTTGGATGGGAAATGCAGTAGACTACTCTGGATTGAAGGTATTTGGGTGTCCAACATATGTCCACGTGTCTAATGAGGAGAGGTCTAAGCTTGACCCAAAGTCTCGTCATTGCATCTTCTTGGGGTATTTAGAGGGTGTGAAGGGGTATAAGCTGTGGGACCTAGTGGCAAACAAGGTGGTGATTAGTAGAGACGTAGTCTTTGATGAGAAGACTATAGTAAAGCATACTCAAGAGTTTGATGATCAGAAATAAAAGCCAGAAAGCTGGGGTAGTGATGAACATGTTGTATAGGTGGAGTTGGAAGCTCAAGGCAACAGAAATGATCATGGTCCCGTGGTTGTAAGGAGCTCTAGTTTAGGAAACCAGCAAGTCGATGATATTCCTATACAGAGATCCTAATGCACTATCAGGCCTCCATCAAGGTATGGTTTTGATAAGTTAGCATCTTATGCCTTTCTTACTTGTTGCAACAATCCAGCTACCTTTCAAGAGGCAGTGCACGACTAGGAGAAAGATAGGTGGATGGGAGCGATGATTGAGGAGATGGAATCTTTGCATAAGAATCAAACTTTGGACTTAGTGGAGCTTCCAGATGGAAAGAAACTGATAGGTTGCAAATAGGTGTGTAGGAAGAAGGAAGCAATTTCAGAAAAGGAATGAGAGAAATTCAAGGCACGGTTGGTGGCAAAAGGATACTCACAGAAGAAGGGAATAGATTATGATGAGATCTTTTCTCCAGTGGTATGACATACCTCTATTAGAATTGTGTTGGGGGTGGTAGCTCATTACGATCTTCATTTGGAACAAATGGATGTGAAGACGGCATTTTTTCACGTTTAGTTGGAGGAACAAATCTACATGGTACAGCCGGATGGATTCATTGAACCAGGAAAAGAAAATTTTGTTTGTAGGTTGAAGAAGTCTCTTTATAGGCTGAAACAATCTCCAAGACAATGGTATAAACAGTTTGATTCCTAGATGATCAAGATTGGCTACAAATGGTGTGAGTATGATTGTTGCGTTTACGTGAATAAACTTGAGGATGGTTCTCTTATTTTATTGTTATTGTACGTTGATGACATGTTGATAGTTGCAAAATATTTAACTAAGGTGAATCAGTGAAAGGACCTGTTGCATAAGGAATTTAACATGAAGGATCATGGTTCAACCAAGAAAATACTTGGGATGGAGATTCGCCGTGACAGGATTGCAGGGAGATTATGATTATCTCAAGGTGGTTATGTGCAGAAGGAGTTGGAAAGGTTTAGCATGGCTGATGTAAGACCGGTGAGTACACCTTTAGCGAATCATTTTAAGTTTTCTATTGCAGATTGCCCAAGTTTGGATAAGGAAATCCGAGACATGTCAAAGGTCCCCTATGCTAGTACTATAGGGAGTTTAATGTATGCCATGGTATGTACAAGACAAGATTTGGCGCATGTGGTAAACGTGGTGAGCAAGTTTCTCTCTAATCCAAGAAGAAAGCATTGGGAAGTCATTAAATGGATATTCAGATACTTGCGGGGTACATCAGGATATGACATTATGTTTAGCAAACAACAGGGTTGTCTTTCAGTTATAGGGTTTGTTGATGCAGATTATGCTGGAGATATGGATGACAGAAGGTCTACAACAGGATATGTATTTACCCTTGTAGGAGGACTGATATGTTGGAGATCCATGGTACAATCTCTGGTTGCATTGTCCACCATTAAGGTTGAATATATGACAGTTGCCGAAACTACAAAGGAAGCTTTATGGCTTACTAGTTTTGTCAGAGTTGGGAATATAGCAAGATGGTGTGGTACTGCATTATGATAATCAGAGTGTCATTTACTTGGCGAAGAATTAAGTATATCATGCCAGAACCAAGCATATTGATGTGAGATTTCATTGGGTTCGGGAATTGATCTCTTTAGATGAACTTGTGTTAGAGAAAGTTTATACATCTGATAATGCAGCAGATATTCTAACCAAATCAGTTAGTTCAAAGAAGTTCAAGCTTCCTGTCTCCAAGTGATTGAAGGGAGACAAGTACAAACCTAACGTTTTAAAGTTCAAGGTGGAGCTAATCATGTTTTTCGAGACTCTCCTAAGGGGTATATAATCGCCAAGGTGGAGATTGTTATTTGTGGCTTGTATACTTTTGTTTTTATAAGAAAAGAAGGAAGAAGAAAAAACATGAAAGGGGCACACAACACAGTCTCATCGATGAAGGCTTATATTTGTCGACGAGGGAACAACATAGGTTCGTCGACGAAGGTTCTGAAGCTCGTCGACGAACAATTACCGAGAGTAGGAAACTTTCAAATTTCTGGCATCATCGACGAGAGCCTTGTATTCGTCGATAAAGGGTCTTCTTGGTCTCGTCGACGAAGTCCTGTGTTCGTTGATGAGAGGCACCTAGGCTGCGAGCAGTTTTTCAGAATTTTTAAATTTTGAACGTTAGGTGGTTAGGAAAATGGGAGAAAACCTCTGAGAAACTTTTATATATGTTATTCTAGGCATATATGAGAGAGAAGATGATCATTATAGAAGTGTATTATGCACATCTTGATTTTCTTAGTGAAAATTTGTGTGTCATTGCTTCCATGGACGTAGGCATTGCCGAACCACGTAAATCTTTGTGTTGTTGTTCTGGTTGTGAATTTTCATTTACTTGTTGTTTGATTTTCTGCTGTGCATCTTCATTATTTGACCTATTATCACAATAGTAGGTATATTGTTCCTTAGGCACCAAAAATGGAAAGAAAGAGTCCAAATGTGGTTTAATAGGGTTTGATACTCTCAATTATGAACATTGATGGGTTTGATTCCTTGTTTAGTCGTTTAGAGGTTGTGGAGAAGGAGATGTGTGGTTAGAATGGAGGGAAAATTGGAGAGCAGTACAGATGTGTGACTGTCCATTAAGAATTAGATAAGGGTTTTGAGTGAGAACATGACAGTTATGACTTATTTAAATGATGTTGATGTTCGGATCTTGTAGAATCTAGAGGTGCATATTGTGAATAAAAAGAATAAAGCTATGCAAGTTGTGAGATGGCTAAAACCAAGGCAAGGGAGGTTGAAACTAAATTTGGATGGAAGCAGCTTGGGGAACCTAGGGCCGACGAGTGGTGGTGGCGTCCTTAGAGACTGTACATGTTCTTTTATTTTTGGTTTTTCAAAATATTTTAATTCTTGTTCTAATAATGAAGCTGAATTGAAAGCAGTGATGGAAGGAATAAAGCTTTGCAAACAATTGGGTCATACCAGTATTGACATTGAATGTGATTTGAATATTATAGTAAATTGGATAAGATCCAGTAAATGTTCTGTATGACATTTGTGGGATTTTTGGAAGCAACTTATTGGTGTATTGGAGGGAGTAGATTTTTCTATAAATCATTTCTATGGAGAAGGAAATAAAGTGTTAGATGCGTTAGCTCGACAAGGTTCCATAGGGAGGAATAGTTTGTTTACAAATAGTAGTCAACTTCCCAGAGTTATCAAAAGTTTATATAGATTGGATAAGATAGGTACGACTTATATGAGGTATGTTTAGTTGGTTTCCTTTTGGTATTAGTGTAGGTTTGTTTTCTTCTTTTGTTTGGTTTGATGCATGGGTGTTTTTTATTTGGTTATTATGTAAGCACCAAGTGTCCTTTTGTTTCCACGGTATTCCTCCGCCATAAGTGAGGATTATTAATAAAATTAAGAAAGGAGGTATCGCCCTCTTTTACTAAAAAAAAATAGCCGTCTATCTTTAAGAATTGTGAAGACATATATATTCCTTCAAGAGCTTTTCTATTTCTGTGATATTTTTGTGACTAGAGACTTAGTCTCCTATCTCTTGGGTATGTCTAGAGCTACTATTTACATTTAATGATAAAAAAAAAAAAAAAAGCTCTTCTATTTCTCTCCCTCCATACAATCCCAAAAATGGTTAGAAAGATATAGTATCAATACACTACAACATCCCATCTCAAAACAATCTTGATATAGTAAGCAAAAGTTTCGACATGCACACACATAAGTTTGTACATACACATGTCCATCTTTGGTTGATCTACAATCCCTTTAGAAAAAAAATTTCAAGCATACAGATGAATGGTTGGAAATTGGAATCCTCGTCCATGAGATTTCTCTCACATCTTATAGAGATCTAGAACTGATAAGATTGAAAAAGGCAGTGAGCTTCCCTTAAAAATTGTCATTACTAAGTTGTATCTAGAGTTATCTTTTTCCTAATAAAACCAGCTACAAAACTTTTAAATGCTAATATGCACAATAGAGAAGCTAATGTGTGTATTTTTATAAACAACAAAAGAAAAATGAAAAAGAAATCCAAATGAACAAAATGAAAGGGGAATAAACAAACACGCGAAAATTCCCAAAACATAAAACCATTGAGAAACAAGATAAAAACAAGCACACGCCAAAGAAAATAATCATACGCACACACAAGACAATATTTACATGGTTCGGCAATTTTGCCTATATCCATGGAGTTGTAGGGATTTCACTACTATCAAGGAAGTATACAAAGTGCAACAATTATAGAGTTTCTCTCCTTTTCAACAAGGAAGAAACAACATGCACACACCCTAAACACCAAAGCGAACACCTTTGGATCATGCAAACAAGAGCTCACAACACTCTCCATGCTGCTGCACACTTCTATGTCGCTCTCCACACATAGACGAACATTAGAAATATATATCTTAGGGTTTACAAGATTATAACTTTTAAAATAGGATAATTCTGCCAAAATCTCACACAGAAGATCGTCGTCGTCGACCTAGTTGCACCCCTATTCCCCATGGTCGTGACCTGGTCGAGCCTCGCTGGAAATCAGGAATCTTGAACTTTAGCATCCTTGACCTAGTTGCACCATTAAGTCTAGCTGGTCGAGATGATGGTCGAGCCTCTCAGGATCTCGTCCTTCAAGATATCTCAAAATCTCGACTTGGTCACCTTGCAAGATCTTCCTGGTTGAGCACTTGGGGCGAGACTCTCAGTATTTCTGGCCAAGCCTACGCCTATCTGCCCAGGCCTTCACTTTATGGATTAAACATAATTAGGCTCCACAAAGCCCAACAAATCTCCCACTTGGAGACTAGTTTAATCACCAACATCAATCGCAGTTCTCCAAAAGAATAATCACTCATCCCTGCAACTCATCCTCCTATCCTCAAGCTAGAAGGCCAAGTGAAGCTGCACACAACTTTAACTTCTCAATAGTGACACCCTTAGTCAACATGTCTGTTGGGTTCTTAGATCCACAGATCTTCTCAAGTATTATCAGCTTATCTTCAAAAAGCTAATGAATAAAGTGGTATTTTTTCTGTATATTCTTTGACTTTGAATGAAAAGCCAATTTTTTAACAAGAAAGATTGCACTCTGACTGTCACTATGTGGAATGCCCATCTTTTGCTTTTTACACAATTCATCTAAGAAACCATGTAGCCAAATCATTTTATTTCTAGCTTCAATTACTGCAACATACTCAGCTTATACAGTAAACAAAGTAACAATCTTTTGTAGATTTGAGGCCCAAGATATAGCTATACCACTCAAAGTAAATACAAACCTAGTAGTACTCTTTCTACTATCAGTATCACTAGCAAAATCAGTATCTACATAACCCTGCAGTTTCAAACTTGCACTTGTGAAGCAAAGACATGTACCTGATATACCCTTTAGATATCTCAGAATCCACTTGACTACCTCCCAATGCTGCTTTTCAGGCCTACTCATGAATATGCTCACAAGTCCCACTACATATGCAATGTTTGGCCTTGTACACACCATGGCACACATCAAGCTGCCAATAGCTAAGGCATAGGGCACCTTGCTCATTTGGCCCCTTTCTTCTTTTATCTTCAATGACTGTTCTTTGCTTAGTTTGAAATGACTACCCAAGTGTGTGCTCACTGGTTTAGCTTCATTCATGTTGAATCTGCTAAGAACTTTCTTTATATACTTTGACTGTGAAAGCTTCCATGTACCATTAGTCTTGTCTCTAATGATCCTTATTCTAAGGATTTGCTTTATAGCTCCCAAATCCTTCATTGCAAGCTGCTTTGACAATTACTTCTTTAGATTATTAATCTCCTCAATGGTAGACCCTGCAATGAGTATATCATCTACATACAACAGTAGAATGATGTAAGAATTGCCAAAGAACTTAACATAGCAATAGTGAGCTTCACATCTCTTGAACTCAATTCTATGCATCAAATTGTCAAATTTCTTGTACTACTATCTTGGAGCTTGTTTTAGGCCATACAAACTCTTCCTCAGTTTGCAGACTAAATTCTCTTGTCCCTGGACAATGAACCCTTCTAGTTGACTTATGTAAATGTCTTTCTCCAAGTCAACATGAAGGAATGCCGTCTTCACATCTAACTGCTCAAGATGTAGCTTTTCAGCAGCCACCATTCCCAGTACCAGTCTAATTGTAGACATCTTCACCACTGGAGAAGATATTTTTGTGAAGTCAATGCCCTGCTTCTGTTGAAACGTTTTGACAACTAATCTGGCTTTGTAGCGCTTGCTACCATCATGCTCATTCTTTATTCTGAATACCCACTCGTTGTGCAAAGCCTTCTTCCCTACTGGCGATTCATTTGGTTCCCATGTCTAGTTCCCTAACAAGGAATCCATCTCATCCTTCATAGCTAACTCCCACTTACTTGAATTTTCATCCTGCAAGGCTTCATTGTAACACTCTAGCTCACCACCATCAGTTAGCAAGAGATAATTTAGAGCGGGTGAATAACGCTATGGATGTCTAATAGTCCTGGAAGATCTACGAACCGCAGCTACAAGTATACTTTGATCTACCTGTGTCCTCTTCACCCCTTTCTTGGACTGTACTTTCAGTCAACTCATCTAAGTTAACAAACTCTGATTTCTTCTAATCTATCTCAGTGACATTTGATTCTACAGTTGACCTGTCCTTGTACATCACATATTCATTAAATATCACATTTCTACTTTTGATGATTTTCCTATTTTGTTCATCCCAAAATCGATAGACAAATTTCTTATCACCATTGCTAATGAAAAAACATATTTTAGACTTTGCATCAAGTTTACTACGAGCATCAGAATTAATATAAACATAAGAAACACAACCAAAAACTTTTAAATGAGAAAATTTTACCTCTTTATCGCTCCAAACCTCTTCAGGAAGTTTGAAATTCAGGGGAATCGAAGGCCGTCAGTTTATTAGGTAAGTTGCAGTGCTTACAACATCAACTTGGAAAATTTTTGGTAGTCCAACATGCAACCTCATACTCCTAACACACTCATTGAGAGTTTTGTTCATGCGCTCAGCCATACCATTTTGTTGTGGTGTCCCAAGAATGGTCTTTTCCATTCTGATTCCATGTGCAGCACAATACTCTCTCAGCCCTCCATCTATGTACTCCCCTCCATTGTCTGACCTCAAACATTTTACTTTCAAACCTGTCTTAATCTCAAAAATAGCTTTCCACTTCTTAAAAGTGTCAAATACATCAGATTTATTTTTCAGAAAATAAACCTATACCTTTCTAGTTAAGTCCTCAATGAAAGTGATGTAATATCTTGATCCTCCAAGGGATGCAATTGAAGAAGGCCCCCACAAATCATTGTGCACTAACTCCAATTTTCTAGCCTTCAGTGTCCTATCTGTTTTTAAGAAACTCACCCTTTTCTATTTCCCTAAAATGAAGCTTTCACACAAACCAAAACAATGGATTTCAATTTTGGTAATTTCTTTATGACAGCAACATCTTTATCCTTTCTCACTCATGTGACCAAGTCTGTGGTGCTATAAACTTGTATCAGTACTCGTTTCAGCAACTGCAACTGTGTCTTTTGGACTTGAGGTCATATATAAAGTACCAGACTTCTTTCCACAATCCAATACTCTAGCTCCCTTTATAACCTTCCAAGTGCCAACAGCGAACAACATCACATGCCCTTCATCATCAAGTTGTCCGACAAAAATCAAATTCCTTCTCAGGTCAAAAATATGTTGTACTGTTGACCGTATGGGTCATGCTCAGTTTTGATAATGACAAATACTCTAGTATTTGATAGCTTTCAAGTTTGTGTGCAGGTTCATATTAGCTTAATCATTTGATGGCATGTAAAAGCTTGAAGACTAAAGACCCAGAAGATCTATTTTGTATTGTAATTCATGTTATATTTTGGGTCTATAATAATTTCATTTCAAAGGTCTGTAATAATCTCTGCATGTCATGCATGTAGGATTTGTAAGCTCAGAAATGTCATAGATTGACCATAGAGATCGAATGACCTTAGGGAACCCTTCGGGCGACCGACGCTAGGTTTTTTGTCGTACTTGAAAAGACCCTATATCCCAGCACATATGCACAAAATAAGTCCCTATATCACTTACATAATCAGGGGAATCAATTGGTTTAAAAATGGAAAAAATGGGCAAAATTTGTGAGAGGTTGAGCGATCGAACCCACCGTGTTCAAAACACCTCGGGCGCCCGAACCGTTGAGAAGTCAGCGGGTTGACTAGGTTTCGGGCGACCGAACCAGAAATAAGCGCACTGCCCTCGAGCGACCGAACCCATCTTAGAGTGCTTTTCACCAACCCGGGCACCTGAACCTTTTAGTTCAAAATAAGCCTCGAGCGACCGAACATACAAGTTTGGGCTACCGAACATATGACCAGGCACCCGAACTTCAGACTCAACTCTCTGACTTTTGTTCAGCCAACCGAATGACAATTCAGGCACCTAAACTATTTTACATAAATTTTCAAGATGAGTCTATTCGGGTGACCAAACTTAGTTCAGCCACCTGAATTCCTTCGGGTTTATTAATATTTTTACTGAGGTTAAAGGGTTGAATAGGGTTAATTTTTGCTAAAATTTTTTAACAAATTTAAGAATACCCTATGTGTCCCCCAACAATCATAATTTACCCATTCTCTATATATAGGGGTTCATTTGCAAAAATTAGTGGCAATTAGCAAATAGGATTAGCCAAAGATTCTCTTAAATTTTCTAAACCCTATTTGTTCATTCTAACCCCATAACACTCAAATACCTTCATTCCCTTGAGAAATCTTACTTTGTGAGTGTTTATTTTTTGCTTAGTATTGCTCAAACTCCCATTACTTTACTCAGTTAATTGATATTGATTTTGGGGAGTTAAGCAAGATTTTCCCATAGATTTCATTTAATAAATCTTGTGTTGGGAAAAGCCTAGTAGCTTAAGGATCTTTGCATCATCATTGCAAAGATTCCTATAGGTTGATTTTGTTGTGCAAAATATTTTTAACAAGCTATATTATTCTTTCAAGCAACTCTTGAGCATATTACATTGAAGAAAATATTTTGAGTTGTTTTGAATATTTGCAGCATCTTTGAAACCCTGGTTTATTATTGAGATTTGATATTTACTATTTCAAAGAAATAGCTTGATTAGAACACTCTTGAGCATATTAACAATCATATCTTGTTGAGTATAGGTTGCACAAAAATACACATCACTGAGCTTACATTTACCTATATTGTTGATGTGTGGCTGATTGAGTATATTGCGCGTATTGGGTACATATATGCTTTACATGAAAGCACAATCATTGTACCAGTCTTATTGTGAAAATTACTTTTGTATTTCCAGGCACGGGCCTGAAGAGGGGGACTAGACCTGTGGAATAGTCCTAGATTGGCTTAGACCCGGTTAGGAAAGTTAGGTGCGTCATCCTGTTAAGGCGTGTTGGTTGAGGTCAACCCCTTGAATTGACCTGATTTGTTTAGGTGCCGCTCCACCCATTTAAGTGAGCATTCTAGTGGTAATCCTTGTGCTGATGTGGCCAAGGCGGGGACGTAGGCACAGTTGGCCGAACCCCGATAACATATCGTGTATTTGTTTATATTTACATACTTTATATTTATCACACTTGTATGTTATAGTGTGAATGATGCGTATGATTTAATTTTCATATTATATTTATCTGCGCATTTGGAAACTGCATAGACAGACCCTGGGTTGTGTGTATACTGCTGTTGTTTAGGGTAAACGTAGGAAAAAGTTTAAATTTCCAATTCACCCCCCCCCCCTCTCTCGGGAATACACCAAAGCTAACATGTACCTTCTCTAGTAACCAAATAGACCCATTGGGCAATGACATCTGGACATTTCCTATATTCACAACATCCAAGGTTGTACCATCAGCCAAATACACCTGGGATAAGGTAAACCCCCCCCCCCTCTCTCTCTCTCTCTCTCTCTCTTCAATTTCTCCTTAAATCTTCAACCAAAATGACTATCGAACACCACCACATGGTCTTGGCTTCGATTCTGAGCAAGTTCATCGGAGCAAATTTTTGATTAGGGGATCCTAGGCACCATTCCAAGGATAAGGTGAGGAGTACAAATTTAACCAATTAAATTCTAGTATTTAATTATTAAATTATAGTATTTGATTATATTAGATTTTTGGAGATATTCCTGGAATTAAATTAAATTACAGGATTTGATTATGTTGACTTTTTTGTTAGATCCCTATTTTGATTATGACAAACCACAATATCTCATCTGTGTGCCTTGAGTATTTGAGTAAGTTTATGTTTTAGTTAGCACAGATGATGATACAATTTGGAAGCCGTAAAGAGCACCTAAATAAGCATACCCCGGCGTATTCCATGGAATTGCAAAGGAGCAACGCATGAAGAATGATTTTGTTTTAAGTTGTATTTTTATTTATCAAGGGTCTATAATTATTATCATAGGTCTATAATAATTAATGCATGACATGCATGGTAGGACTATAAGCTCAGTAATGATCGTAGACAAACTCTAGGGCTGACTTCGGTCGATCGACGTCCAAGTTTTTTAGGCTAAATTCAAGAGCTTTAACCTTAGAAAGACCCTAAGACCTTGTACAGACACTTAGAGTAAGTCCCCATTTTCATATATGCTATCAGTGGAAATTAATATTCAAACTTAGGACTTAAATGCACAACCTAAGTGTGCTTGGTCTACAGAACTAGAACCTACATAAAAGTTTCGTTCAACCGAACCTCCCAGAGTCAACTTGTTGACTATTTGGTCGACTATTTTAAAATGAACTTGAACTGTATGGTCGACTGAACTAACACATGGGTAATTCCCAATGCTTTTGTCAACCGAACCCTTAGTTAAAATCTGACTTGGTCGATCGAACATCAGAATATGGTCAACCGAACCTACCCTAGTCAACTGAACCTCGAAGGGTCCAAAATCGCCTAAATATGATCGACTAAAACCTCAGTTCAAAAGTGCCATGGTCGACTGAACTTAGTGATATGGTCGACCGAAACTCTCGGGTTGCTTAATTTTTATCGAGGTTAAACAGGGGTTATTTTTTATTAACCTTACTTAAACTTTTTCAGAAATACCGAATGAATCCCTAACAGTTATATTTTTTGGAGTGTCTATATATACTCTCTCATTTGGTTTGATTAGTAGGGAATTAGTAATTTGATTAAGAAAAATTTTCTCTAAAATTTTTAGAGCATTTTCTTCACATATAAGCCATATACTCTTTCCCTGCTCGTCCTATTACAAAATATTTTTGAGTGAGAGTGTTCTAAGTGATCCTACAAGTCCTATTATTGATCAAACTCTCATACTCACAAATTTCTTATTGATTTTTTATTGAGAGTTAAGCCCAAAAGCTTTCCCCCTTGAGTTAATCAATATTCATTTTGTAGGGAAAACTTTTTATTAGCTTGTGAGTCTTTGCATTGTTTATTACAAGACTCTTAAGCTTATCTTGTGTTTTGCAGAAAACTTTTTGACAAGCTTGCTTTGAAAATATCTCTTGTGCTTAAACTTTGAGAAAATCATTTTGAGATATTTTGGCTATATCTTTGGAAATCTTTGAAACCCTATTTGTAGTTGATATATATTTATATATTGTTTCAAAGATAGACTGATAATACACTCTTACACTTGATTGATTATTGACATTAACTACAATGTTATTTCATATATTTGCATTGAACTTATAGTTCCTATCTTGTTGATGTGCATTGATTGATATTGGTACAAATATGCTTGTTCAAGAAGCATATATTTTGTACACGAAATTTATATTGTTAATTTATTGTATTCCATGCATGGTTTGAGGGGGTTTGATCTAGCCCGTAAGGATTGATAGGACCTTCTCTGCCCCGCAAGGAGAGTTTGTAAAGATTGAGGTCAACCCTGGTAATTTGACCTAGTGTTGTAATTGGTGCCGCTCCTCCCGTTAAGTGAGTATTAGTGGAATCCTCGGGCTTGCGAGCTGAGGCGAGGACATAGGCAGTATTTGTAACGCCTTAAACCTACCAAGTGGGGTCTGGAGGTCACGTGTTACATTCACCTATTACTAATACCATACTCCACAATCATGCAGCAGAATTAAAACATATAACCTCAAATTTAAATACCAGAGTCTACCTATATACATATATGTACCCCATAAACAACTGCCACTACTTATTTATATTACATACTAGTACTTAAAAGCATAAACTATACATAAGCTATTTATACAAACTTTCCAAAATTACCAAAAACGCTACCCTGTCAGAGCCCTAAGCTCGATCTCCCAATGGACTTGAAAACATGATCATCTACTAGGGTGAGACACATCTCAGTAAGGAAGAACAAATCATAGCAGTGTGTGACAGAGTGTTTAAATATTACAAAATATCTATTCTTTTTCCATTCACCATCTACCACAGCTGAGAAACACATAATTTATATCAACATTTCATACTCACAATCATAATTATTTTTAATAACAATACCCAAGAATAGGGAAGGTTGCCCGCTCATATAAGTAATTTCTCTCTACTATAATACCAGTATCAGGGCACTCACCTTACTCAGTAAGTGCTCGGACTATGTATATAGACAAAGTCTCCAAGAATAGGGAAGGTTACCCACCCACACAAGTAGTTTTCCTTTGCTCTGACATTAAATTGAAAATACCAGGACACTTGCCTTTCTTAGCAAACTCTTGATAGAAAGTTTTACCTTGCCATATATATATATAATTATTATATCATTCATCTTATCAGATCACATTTCTTATAAACATACTATCCACACAGGACTAACATCAACACATGGTTTGCACAGGACTGGTCCACACAGGACAAACATCAACACATGGTCCACATAGGACTAACATCTCACAAAATGAATATCATGACCCACATAAGCACCACTAATCACCAGTACCAATCCCCATTACCTACCTGTAGTATATCAGTAGAACAACCTCCTTAGACCTGCCAATGTTCTACCCCAATATATAATGACAATATACGAACTTCTCAGGCCTGCCAACATATATCGTGATTACATTTAGGCAATATAACCAACTCTTCATGCCTGCCAATATTATATTGTGATACACACAAATAACGATACAAAATAATCAATATACAGACATCACAATAATTGTCACACAACAAACTCAACAGCAATATTTACAACCAATCAGAATTTATCATCCGTCAGTATTCACAACATGCCAGTATCCATAACAAACCAATGATCACAATCCAGCAGTATATTTTATTATTCTATACTCACAACAACCAATTAAAATTATGAAACTTGTATTTCTGCCACACAATTTCTTTTCTATATATACACACATATTATACCAAAGGTTAATATTTTTCCCAAATGTTCATCTGTTCAAATATATTACACCTATATATATATATATATATATATATATATATATATTTAACTTGCACATGCTAAGGATTTTTTTTTAATTTAAATATAATATAGTAAAATTTAAATTGTATTTAATTCCTTATAAACTAATACAAAATTAAAATTAAAGATTTCGTCAAAATATATATTCCTAAATTAAGTTTGAATGTTATGATGAAAACTTAATATGCAATGTAAAAAAAATAGATATTCATATCCAACTTGCACATGTAAAAGAATTTTGGGTAAATTCATATTTCAGAATAAACCGTTTGTTCATATCTATTTATATGTATAACACCTCCAAACCCAGTAGGGTCTAATGTGGTACTTCTTATATTTTTAGTGAAAATAATAATAACGAAAATAAATAAATCTTGGATATTATTATATTATTATATTTATATATATATATATATATGAAAATTTTAAATTATTAATGCATCTGATCTAGCAATTAATTATGAGTCATCAATGTGGGTACGTGTTTCTACAAATATAAATAACATATTTAAATTAATTAACGTGTCTTCAATAATACTACCATTTTTCTTAGAGAATATAGGATGGTTACTTGTCTTTGGGAGCCTTTACGTTAATCTCATTTCCTACAATGTTACTATCTTTATTATCCATTCTTAAACAATGATAAAATGTTATTTTAAAATCATAAATCTATTATTAACGTATAATAATATAACAAACTAAAAGAAATATTCTAAACTGTCCAATCCTACCCAAATCATGTTTTATGTCTAAGCTATGGTAAAATTTATATGCTAGAATATGCAAAACCTATATCGTATTCTCTGATACCAATTATAAGGATCCGAACCCGAGTGGGTTCTTACATATAAATTTTTCAGCGGACGCAAATAAATCTAAATTATTTTTATTACCAGAATACTAATTAGCTTTATTACAAATATATGTCTACTCTATTAAAATGCAAGTTCCTAAAATTCTAAAATACACAAACATATTCTAAATTGTATTATGCTAAATTTTTATTTTGCTCTACTCTTTCTATTCCCGCTCATGTACTTGTCATGCCAGATTTTTGGTACACTCTTCAAAATGATCTGAAATATAAAATAATGATTGGGGTGAGACGACGCTCAGTAAATAAATAAGATTATTATTAGTGTGTGGCCAAAATGAGCTTTTATAATATTTTAATTTCATAAAATAATATTTAATATTATAACTTCAAAACTGTTTTAAAAATAAATGTAAACTTAAAAACTTTTGTATAAAACTTTTACTATCATCTATAGCAGTAAAATTTTATAATCATATACTATAACTGTTAAACTGAACTTTTTAACTTTTAAAACTATAACTATAATACTCAATCATGTATGTATATATATATATATATATATATATATATATATATATATATATATATATATATAATTTTCCTTATTGAATCATTATCTAGGCACAAAAATACCCTCGTTTACATAAACATATATTTTTCCTTCAATTCATCAATAGCTCAGTATACGTAATTAAATATGTATATACATGTGCTGTAAAAATCACCCATAAGTCTGTTAATCGTAAGTCATATTTACCCTCATAACTGGATTATACTGTTCGAAGAGTGGACTTAACTGGTTGGCCGGTCAAACTAAATCAGCGTACACCATCATTAAGTGAGTTTTTTCCTATTAAACTCATATTCAACCCAGGTATGCACTGAGTAAAAATTTACTATCATATAAAACCACTCTGTAAATAGTATAGGTGCACTCTGATCCGTTTAAACTTTAAGTTGCGGTACCGAACATTTGTAATTTCTGTATCGTCTAAGGCATAAGAGATATTGAAAACATCGTATTATGTAATTTATACAATTAAAATAATATCATGAAAGTCTCATTTTTATTCATATTTTCATAAAATACGTAACGTAAAAATAAACTCATGTCATTTTTACTCATATTTTCATAAAATATGCAACATAAAAATAAACTCATGTTACACAATTTTCGTGTTAAAAATATTTTCTTAAATAGAGATCAATACTGTAAAATACTTGAGGGGTTTAAAACATTTCTTAACTCAAAAATAAATACATGTATATTAAAGATAAAACTGGTATAATTAAATATGTGTAAAAATAAACTTAGGAGAATTTTATAAAACTAACATAATCGAAATTTACTTACAAATAAATTCGAGTATAAATTTTAAATAAAAATCTAACATAATCAAATTTATTTACAAATAAACTCGGGTATAAATTTTAATGAAAATATAACATAATCAGATTTACTTACAAATAAATTCGGGTATGAATTTTTATAAAAGTCTAACATAATTGAATTTACTTACCTCTTACTTAACTTTGTGTTACGATCACGACGAATATCTTTAAAAAATGAGATCGCAAAGAGTAAGTGAGTGAGAATTTTAATTATAACAAAAATTCTCCCTTCACCACTAATTCTTTCACTCACTAATCATTTTCTTCCTTTGGAAATTTTTTTTGTGAAAAATGAATGTTGGGAGCTTCCTATTTATACGAAAATTTTGAGGAAAAAAAATTAAATTTGTAAAAGTATGGAGAGAGTAGTGAAATTATAATTTTTTAAAATTAAGGAATTGACATAGACGAATTAGGTATGGGTAAGGTATGGAATGGAGATGTGGATCATGTAAGAGAAATGAGATTGCTTGCTGACACTCCTATTTGATTAATTTTTAATTAATTAATTATTTTTAAATCATTATTATTATCATTGTTATTATTTTTAAGATATGTTTTAATATTTCTTTTATGAAAAAAAAAATTAAATTTGAATTTCGAAAACTTATTTGGGCCCCACATGGTCTTGTGGGTCCCACATAACTTCGAGACCTAAGTGGGTCATACATAACTCCAATAGTCTTCACACAATTTTATGGGTCCTACACAGTT
This sequence comes from Malania oleifera, assembly GCF_029873635.1. NCBI lineage: Eukaryota > Viridiplantae > Streptophyta > Magnoliopsida > Santalales > Ximeniaceae > Malania > Malania oleifera. The sequence continues at coordinate 71,286,844 of NC_080425.1, read as the reverse complement.
TCGAGACTCATGTAGACCCCACATGACATCGGAACTCATATGGGCCCCACACGATCTTGTGGCCTCACATAGAATACCTATATTATTATTATTATTATTATTATTATTATTATTATTATTATTATTATTATATATTTCTACAAATTATGTTAGTGAAAATATTATTTTATGTATATGTACTTATTTATGTGTACAAATAGTGTCTATCCTATTTATCCTATGAAATTCTATTTTGATCAAACCGACCTCCAAGGAGCGACTGAGTTGCAATGGTCTTTGAGCACTTACTAAGATAAGGTCTTTCTTAGGCATCAAACATAAAATCAAAGATCTTACAGAAAAACACTTCTATATTGATATTAACTTAATGACCATTTTTATTATTTTATTATTTTATTATGCTTTAATCGTATATATATTTTTGGGTCATCACATTCTCCCCTCTTTATAAAAATTTTCTCCTCGAAATTTGTTAATTTAAAGTGAGTATTGTATAATTGGTTGCGCTATTTGAAATGGTAAATTGATGAACGATTTGACTAAGTTTTAGAATAGATTGAGGGTCAATTTGGTGAAATATTTTATTTCGGGAATTGAAGTATGAATCATCAGTCTAATAAGAGTTGAAATGGAAAAGAAATTCAGAAAATGTGGAAAAGGATAATTATATATATATATATATATATATATATATATATATATATAACAAAATGAAATGAAATCTAGCCTTTAGAGTCTTAACTCAATGTCAACATCTATCGAAGTGCTAGCGGTGTCACTGCTAACTATCTAGGTTCTTTCTTAGCGGAGTTGACCTCTTACAATGTCGCCGACTTGGATAGGAAAAAAGGTGGGAATGCTCATTTGTTCGGCAAGGGAGGAAGAGATGCCCTCTTCCTCTTGTGACCTTTAGTGGGGATGCTCATAACAAGCCATCGGTGGCTTGTACATAAGTCTCAACACGTTTTGGATCTTTTGACAATAGTGGAGTAGGCCAGCATTATCACAAACCCTTAGTGTGGTGAGTGCAATGCTGCCATTGTAAAGGGTATGACTCATTGATGTGATGTTAGTTGTAAGTTTTATAAACGGAATTTTGTCGATAGGGATGAGGATACAAGCGGTTGAGAAAATGGCAGGGGCACTACTCGGGACGGTGGTGGCGAAGGAGGTAAGATAGATAATTGATGGGGCAGTAGTTGAAATAGTGGCTTCTTAAACTGATCCCCGCTTACCCCTACGGTTCTCAAACCAAAAGCATACATTTTTCGGCTCAAACCATACCGTCGAAGTCGTGCTACAAGCAAGATAGTTCGCTCCACAAAAGAGAGTTTCCTTTGACTACTGCGGAAGGCCTCCTCTAAAATCTCCGGCTGTGTCTTGCTAGGTTTCCATCTTTAGATTGACAATCTAATGTTGCTCTCAGCAACTTGGGGAGTTGGGTGATTTAGCAACATTTTCAGTTAAATGAAACAAATAATGAGACAACCAGGAGAAAAGTTAGGAAGAGCTAATCTCTGCAAACCGAAATGTGGTTGTTCAAGATGGTAGAAAGCTGTGATACTTAGAGTTCGAGGAGGGTAGATCATTTTTATAGGAGAATGGTCGTGTGTTGTAGAAATCGAGAGAGAGCTACATGTGTCGTGATAATCGAGAGAGGATAACGCATACCGCAGATATCTAGCGCACGACGCGTTTTACCAAAATCGAGGGAGAGCGACGTGTGTCGCTAGATTCAAGGGAGGGCGACGCGTGCCGTGAGCGATAGGTTTTACAAAATTGAGGGAGAACAATGTGTGTCGCAAAAATCGAGAGAGAGCGACACGTGCCTCGAGTAATGGATTTTTCAAAAATCGAGGGAAAGTGACGCGTGCTGCGGAAATCAAGCGAGCAACGTGTATTGCAAAATTTGCGGACTCAAGGTTCTATTTATGTTTTTACATCTTTATTAATGCTTTAACTATAATTAATCTCATCTTAAGTCACCACTTGGGTGGGTGGCCTAAAGGTAAGGAACTGACCGTGCATCCATGTGATCACAAGTTTGAATCCCCACTATGCCTAAGTGGTCACATGCCCTCACCTTACTTCGGGGGTAAGTAAGCTATAGCCGATGATTTCTACCCATGAGGCTATTTTTTTTTTACTGTGAGAGTACCTCTTATATATATTTATTTATATTTTAATATTATTATTATTATTATTATTATTATTATTATTATTATTATTATTATTATATTAGATCAAATATATGTTGGGTATGTTTGACCGATCGATGATTTGACATTGGTTAGTTATTTGAAGAAGATTAGATAATTCTTATATTGCTTTCATTAATGAAATTTTTTTTTGCTATATAAAGTTTATATATATATATATATATATATATATAATATAGTAATATTTAAGTTGTATTAACTTTTACAAATTTATACAAAATAAAAATTAAAGATTCTGTCAAATTTGTACTCTTAAATCAAACTTTAATACTTGATGGAAATTGAATATACAATGAATATATATATGTATATATATATATATATATATATATATTCATATTTAACTTGCACATGTTAATGAATTTTTTTTGAATTTAAATATAATATAGTAACATTTAAATTGTATTTAATTCCTTATAAACTAATACAAAATTAAAATTAAAGATTCCGTCAAAATATATATTCTTAAATTAAGCTTGAATGTTTTGATGAGAACTGAATATGTAATGTAAAAAAAAAAAAATAGATATTCATATCCAACTTTCACATGCAAAGGAATTTTGGGTAAATTCAGATTTCAGAATAAAACGTTTGTTCATATCTATTCGTATATGTAGCACCTCGAAATCCAGTAAGGTTTAATGTGCTACTTCTTATATTTTTAGTGAAATTAATAATAGCGAAAATAAATAAATTTTAGATATTATTATATTATTAGATTTATATATATGAAAATTTTAAATTATTAATGCATCTAATCTAACAATTAGTTATGAGTCATCAATATGGGTACTTGTTTCTACAAACATAAATAATATATTTAAATTAATTAACATGTCTTCAATAATACTACCATTTTTCTTAGAAAATATATGATTGTTACCTGTTCTTGAGAGTCTTCACGTTAATCTTATTTCCTCTAATGTTACTATCTTTATGATTCATTCTTAAACAATGATAAAATGTTATTTTAAAATCATAAATCTATTATTAACGTATAATAATATAACAAACTAAAAGAAATATTCTAAACTACCTAATCCTACCCAAATCATGTTTATACCTAAGCTCTGATAAAATCTATTGTTAGAGTATGCAGAACTTATATCATATTCTCTTATACCAATTGTAAGGATCTTAACCCGAGTTGGTTCCTACATATAAATTTTTTCAGCTGACGCAAATAAATGTAAATTATTTTTATTGCGAGAGCACTAATTAACTTTATTACAAATATATGTCTCAATTATTAAAATGCAAATTTATAAAATTCTAAAATACACAAACATATTCTAAATTTTATTATGCTAAATTTTTATTTTACTATTCTCTTTCTATTTCCGTTCATGCACTTGTTACGCTAGATTTCTGGTACACTTTTCAAAATGATCTGAAATGTAAAATAATGATTGGAGTGAGATGATAATTAGTAAGTAAATAAAATTATTATTAGTATGTGGCCAAAAGATCTTTCATAATATTTTAATTTCGTAAAATAATATTTAGTATTATAGTTGCAAAACTGTTTTAAAAATAAATATAAATTTAAAAAAATTTGTATAAAACTTTTACTATCATCTATAGTAGTAAAATTTTATAATCATATATTATAATTGTTAAACTGAACCTTTTAGCTTTTAAAACTATAACGATAATACTCAATCATGTACATATACATACGTTTCTTTATTAAATCATTATCTAAGCACAAAAATACTTCCGTTCACATAAACATATACTTTTTTCTTCAATTCATCAATAACTTTGTATATGTAATTAAATATGTATATACATGTACTGTAAAAACCACCATTGGGCCTATTAATCATAAGTCATATTTACCCGCATGACTTACTTGTGCGGTTTGAAGATTGAACCTAACTGGTTGGTCAGCCAAACTAAATCATCGGACATTATCATTTAGTGAGATTTTTTCCTATTAAACTCTGATCCGATTCAAGTGTACATTTAGGAGAAATTCACTATTATATAAAATCACTTTGCAAACAGTGTAGGTGCACTCTGATCCGTTAAACTTTAAGTTACGATGCCAAACATTCGTAATTTCTGCATCGTCTAAGTTATAAGGAGTTTTGAAAACATCTTATAATGTAATTTATAAAATTAAAATAATATCATGAAAGTCTCATTTTTATTCATATTTTCATGAAATACGTAACGTAAAAATAAACTCATGTCATCTTTACTCATATTTTCATAAAATATGTAACGTAAAAATAAACTAATGCTACACGATTTTTGTATCAAAAATATTTTCTTAAAAAGAAATTAATGCTGTAAAATATCCGAGGGGTTTAGAACATTTCTTAACTCAAAAATGAATACAAATATATTAAAGATAAAACTAGTATAATTAAATATGAGTAAAAATAAACTTAGGAGAATTTTTTGAAACAAACTAACATAATCGAAATTTACTTACAAATAAAGTCAGGTATAAATTTTAAATAAAATTCTAACATAATCAAATTTACTTACAAATGAATTCGGCTATAAATTTTAATAAAAATCTAACATAATCAAATTTAATTACAAATAAATTCGGGTATGAATTTTAATAAAAGTTTAACATAATAAAACTTACTTACAAAAAATTTGGATAAAAATTTTAAATAAAAATCTACTATTATTGAATTTACTTACCTCTTACTTAATCTTGTGCTACGATCACAATGAATATCTTTAAAAAATGAGATCGGAAAGCATGGGCGAGTGAGGATTTTAATTATAATAAAAAATTTTCTCTTCACCACTAATTCTTTCACTCACTACTCCTTCTTTTCCTTTAGAAATTTTTTTGTTAAAAATGAATGTTGAGAGCTTTCTATTTATGGGAAAATTTTGTGAAAGAAAATTGAATTTGTAAAAGTGTACGGAGAGTGATGAAATTATAACTTTTTAAAATTAAGGAATGGGCATAGATAAGTTAGGTATGTGTTAGATATGAGATGCGGATGTGGATCATGTGGGAGAAATGAAAGTGCTTGCCAACATTCCCATTTCATTAATTTTTAATTAATTTACTTAATTAATTAATTTTTGAAATCATTATTATTATCATTGTTATTATTTTTAAGTTATGTTTTAGTATTTTTTTTTTATAAAAAAGAATTAAGTTTAAATTTCGAAAATTCATGTGGACTCCTCACAACTTCGAGACCTAAGTGAGTCTTATGTAACTCCAATAGTTTTCACACAATTTTATGGGTCCTACACAACTTTGGGACTCATGTGGACCCCACATGGTCTTATGGCCTCATATACCTATATTATTATTATTATTATTATATATTTTCACAAATGATGTTAGTTAAAATATTATTTTATGTATATGTACTTATTTACGTGTATAAACAATGTATATCCTATTTATCCTATGAAATTTATTTTGACCGAGCCGACCTCAAGGGAGCGACTGAGCCGCAATGATCTCTAAGCACTCGCTAAGATAAGGTCTTTTTCTAAATATCAAATATTGAATCAAGGATCTTATAAAAAAGTACTTCTATATTGATATTAACTTAATGACTATTATTATTATTATTATTATTATTATTATTATGTTTTAATCGTATATATATTTTTGGGTCATTGTTAATTCAGATGTAATCTCAAGAGGAGAGTGAATTAGGTATTTTAAAAATTTTTAAGATTATTTTTCACTTAATCTCTATTTCTATATTTAACAAATTAATTGCAGGAGTTTGAAATTAATTCAAATTATTTTTTCAATAAATTTTATTTTACCAAATTAATTATCAAGTGCGTGTGCGGTTATTCAACATACACATGCGAGATAGGTAATGAAATGTGTTGCAAAAATTAAAAGGAGTAAAGGGAGAGAGAAGACAAACACAATTTTTACGAGGTTCAGCCAACCTAGCCTATGTTCTCTCTTTAAGCAACTCACTCAAGGATTCCATTAAATCTCTGCTCCTTTAATTGGGACGGAGCTTTCCTTACATCCACTGCTTATAAGAGACACAACTTTCTCCTCACCCGGTTCACAATCCAAACCGTGATTATAATATAGAATTTCAAATATGCAAAACAACTCAATATTGCTTCTAACAAAGCTAGTGAGTATAATGGAAAACCTAACACATATCCATATAATAAAAATTGAAACTCAATATGTATGTAAGAATGTATTCGTTATATGAATGATATGCTTCACAAAATTTTCCTTTGATCAAATCTTCAAAAGAAATTATATAAGTAAATGTTTTGGAGAACTTAGAATTTTAGTTCAACTTACTAGTTGCAAAAATACCGAATGTGATCTTATTAAAAACTTGCTCTTGAATATTATGAAGATCTAAGTTCTTACTATCAAATAATTTGTGAAGTTAAATCTTTGAATAAATAAAAGACTTTGAGTATTGCAAAGATTTAAAAACTACTTGTCACAACAATATTTCTCTCTCTCTCTCTCTCTCTCTCTCTCTCTCTCTCTCTCTCTCTCTCTCTCTCACACACACACACACACACACACACACACACACACACAAATATATATATATATATATATATATATTGAGAACCTTTAGACTTTTCAGTCAAGTAGATTTTGCAATAACCAAAATGTTGAGTCTTTGAATGAAAATAAGAACTTGAAGAACACCAAATATTCAATGTTTAGAAAATCCTTTTACAAATAAATTTATATGTAACAACACAAGGACTTTTCTTTTTTCAATAAGAGTAATAGATGTATGAGTATAATATATGAAAGATCTTCAAGATATTTATATATTGAAAAAACAAACCAATCCCTTGTTTACCAAACCTCAATTACCAAAGCTTGCTTTCAAGATGTGTAAATGAAATCCCTTTGAACAACTGAGATGTTTTGTCTAAACTTGATGAATATCTGTGGAGTACATGCAATCGTATTGCAATATGTTCAAGTTTCTCAATATTATTCCAAAAGTTAGGGCATTAGGGTTTAGAGGTTGATTATATAGGTAAACTTGATCTTAGGATAAGTCCTGACCATTAGATCAAATTAATCAAGTGTATAACCTATGTGTTCTCTCGCTAAAGATTAAATTTTTAAACTTTCCGCGGGTTCAGATGATTGAGGTCTAAGGTTCAGACGTCTAATGTCCCTTAAAGTTTCAAAAAAATTGAACTGGACACAGGGTCAGACGTCTGAAGTTTAGATTCAGACTTCTGAAGTCCTTGCATCAGATGACTGAACTTAAGTTTCAGATGTCTGAAGGTGTTCTGCCTATTCTGTGTTTCAACAATTAATTCTTCAGTCTTTTGAGAAAATTCTTCAGACGTCTGAAGTTGCATTTTCAGATGTTTGAGGATAATCCTCAGTTATATGGGCAGTCCAACTTCAGTTTTTTTTTTTTTTTTTTCAAAAATCATTTTTGATTTCTTACTTTGCTTCTTTATAAAATATTTTTCGAAATTTTAAATAGTCTCTAAGTCAATGAAGAACCCCTAAAAGAATTTCATGAGATGCATGAGTCTTAAGATTAGTCTAGGATATATTTTAAGTTTCGAATTAAATCATATGAAATATGTAAATACATTCAATTCTAAATACCTATTCCCATGACAATCTTGAACTTGTTGCTTGCATCTTCATTCTTCTACTCTTTTAGTTCCATGGATTGTGTCAAGATGTATATACTTTAATCTTCATGACTTCCATGACTTTCTAGCCTTCCGTGCATGTTAAATATTGTTCTTGTTCACAATCTCAATGCATAGATCAAATACGAAGTGATTTGTCATTATCAAAACAAGATTGGACTCATAGAGTCAATAGTCATCACAAAGCCAAAACGATTAGTGCACGTATCTCATCATCGAAATCAATTTCTATAGACAACAATTGATTTGTGATTGTGTTAAAATTGTTCTGATGTTGTGTAACCGATGCATTCTCAGCCATCTTTAAATTAAATAGTTTCTTCATCAGGTGTACCTTGTTATTTGGAGATGACTTTTCATACATACCTGACAAAGCCTTTATCAGATATGTTGTGGTCTTCTCCTTTACAACATTATGTGCAACAGACCTAAACAAAGTTAATCTGATAACTCCAAGTACCTGTCTGTCAAGGAGAGTTCATTCCTCATCCTTCATTGTCGCATGTTTTTCTCCAAGAAGTAGCAGATGCAACTTCTTTCCATAGAAATAATCCTGGATTTGCATCCTCTAGAATTCAAAGTTTGTGCCATCGAACTTTTCTATCCCAGACGCCTTTCCTGCCAAGTGCTCCATGGATTAAACATAATTAGGCTCCACAAAGTCCAACACAAAACTTTCTACTGCAATCCATAAATTTTTTAGAACTGCCTAAACTTCTTTAGCTGAAGATTTCCATGGCTAGATAAATGCTAGAAGGATTAAAAGTAAATCAAAATTTTTTGTTATACTCTAAATTAGGAGACATTAATAACCAGAGAACACGAACATGATTAATTGGTCAGTGGGGAGAATGAGATGTCTAGTAGATTGAGGCACACAGTTGTTGCACTTTCCGATGAGTAGGTATGCCTCTTCTGCGCTGCGTTCCTTGGGTTCTCCACCAAAGATATAATGATCTCGATGGGGATCCTTTTGAAACAGAATCACTTTTGCGAAATCTCGCTTGCCCATAGGCTCCAAAATATATAAAGATAGTAAGGAAGAAAAAAAATAGAGATGAAAGAATGCATGTTGTAGAGATATGATTATGTAAAGGAGTAGTCCTTGGCAGAGAATTAGAAAATGCAAGGGCCTCTTAGTGGTAGAGAACATTTTTGTTACTCTCCACAGTGCTTTTGGACTAATAGAATCAATTCAAACTTGCTCAGTCTGTTCAATTACGATCTCATAATGCATTCCCGCTCTCTGCTCCAATTGCTATTTGTATTTCTATAGTCCTGATTTATCCACTAGGATAGTCTGGGTGGTTCTTTGCACGCGATTTTGGTGTAGCAGCTATCTTTCGATTCATTCTCCTAATTTTTCCATTTTCCTACTTGAGTTTCATCTTTATTTATTTATAAGTTGTCATTTTCTAAGGAAAAAAAAAAAATTGAGAACATAGAGAATGCATTCATTTGTTAAAAAAAAAAATGCTCAAAAAAATATACATAAATTTCTCATTGAAGTGACATAGAGAAAAAGGTTAGGGTAGTGATATAAAGACAGAGTGGTGGTGATGGAGGCAGCAGCCCTGGCTAAGGCGTTGAGAAGTGGAGGAGGTCGCAGAGGTCGTGAGAGGAGGTGGTGGTAGTTATGGGTCTATCTTCCCTGCCTTTTTATGGGTCCTGACAGCATTTAAAACAGATGGACTGACCACACACACAGAATGAGTGGCTAAGAAATAACAATATCATCTTGAACAAATCATGCTTTTCACCCCCAAAACGTAATGGATGAGTTTCATCCATAGTTTTGATTACACATTCATGTTTGGCCTTCCACCAATTACTATAGTGTGTTCAATAAAATTCTTCAATGCTGTATTTGGAAGTATAAATTTTGGACCTTAAATTTAAATTTGAATGAATTTAGATAAAATTTAATATAATTTTATATTACATTTTATCTAAATTATAGAAATCAAAATTTAAGATCTCTTCCAAATATAAGATAAGAGGCAATCATAGATCACTATTGCACATGACCAAACCATCTAAGTTCATGGTATTTCAAGCTAACGATGCTACTGCTAAACTCCATTTCAATTTGCTGTCAGTACGATGGAACAACCAGTTTCCCTCTATATCAAATTTTAAGAAAATTTATTCTAATATTATTAAAAATTATTTTAAAAATCAAATATAAATTTTTGTCTATTCATTTGATTTATATTTTATTTAGTTTTTCTAACATTCCTTGATAACCCACTATGCAAAATTAAATTCCTCCAAAATTTCCAGCCTTTCCTGAAGTAGAAGCCCATCTAATATAATGTGCGATAAATCAGACCTATCTCATTAATAGGTCATAACACAAAACTACCATCCCCGAGGAGGACAATTATGTTTTGTTAACTTCAAATCGAATAAATGCAGAGCGTCAGAGTCCTACCCAGATAACGAAAGTTCAAATTTATTGAATGTAAATTGATTCGATATTGGAGAAGTGTGAGCTGCCATGCAAGGGTGCTAGTGTCTTTTTCACCATTCAAACAGAGGGTGAGGGAAGGGTCTATTGTCCAGAAAAGGGAAACTCACGAGGGTGTCGCATCGATAAGGGCCAAATGAATACTAAGGCCAAATGAATACTAACTGCTAAGACCAACTCAATTCCCAAATTGCCAAGAAAAGTCTAGTGAGGGAGAGCATTGTCTGATTATATAAGTTGCTGGATGACTAGTTATATTCTTTTTATTTTTTTTATTTTTTGATTATTCTTTTTATTATTATTATTTGTACATATTTCCTTATTAAAATGCCTTTTGTTTCTCTCGTATGTAAATTAGTTAGTTTGTTAAATTTTGTGTATAAGTCAGCTGCTTGTATCTGCACAGCAACGCAGTTAATTCAACAAAGTATTTTTCAGAATTCTATGTCTCACGCTCTTTGAGCTCTTTTACCTCTCCTTTGTTTTCTTACATGGTATCAGAGCCTAAGAGCACCATTCATGGAAGATCCCCCGAAAAGCTCAGCCGATTCTTCTTCACACCATTCTGCGAACCACTCTATCCATTCGAACACCTCCCTTGCAACCCATTTGACCAAATACCTGAATCTCAATGACCCCAGTAACCCATTTCGATTGGACAATGGAGACAACCCTGCGGTGATTTTGGTCACCGATTTGCTTACCTCCGATAACTATGCTACCTGGTCGCGTGCTATGCGGCGTTCCCTTCGTGCCAAGAATAAATTGGGACTTATCACCAGCACTATCCCTTGACCCACCAAACCAGAGGACCCTTTTCTTGAGCTCTAGGAACGCTACAACGACATGGTAGTGTTGTGGCTTCAAACTTCCATCAACCCATCCATCAAGTCTAGCGTGCTGCTTGTTGATGATGCTCGCAGCATCTAGATGGATCTTCATGATTGATTTTCTCACCAAAACATGCCTCGCATTTACCAGCTCAAGCAAACCTTAGCTCGCCTCCTCCAAGAGAATGATTATGTAAGTATCTATTATGGTACGCTCAAAACACTTTGGGATAAACTGTCAATTTACAATCCCCTTCCCATCTGCACTTGTGACCTCTGAAATCCCTAATTGACTGTTACCAATGAGACAGTGTCTTTCAATATCTCATGGGATTGAATGACACCTATTCTGTCATGACCTGCTCATTTTTCACATTTTTTTTTTTTTTAATAATAATATCAACGTCATACATCTTAACTCAGCAGGTCACCATCCACCTAGACCCGTGGGTACCAGGGATTTAACAGAATATATATATAACAAAAGCCTAAGCAGCAAAAAGCATAAAATCATATACATCTGACCATAACATGCATTACAATATACTAGAGTCACTATACCACTGTATTTCTTTATATATACATACCAAAAATCATATCTAGGGACATTTCCCACAAAATCTAACTGTCCCTACAAAACTTACCCTTCGTAGAGCGCAGATATACAACACTAGCTCAGCAGGGCATTTCCTGCTCTCCTATCTAGGGCTCCTGAAAATTTTATAAGACTTAGGGGTGAGACATCTCTTAGTAAGGGAAATAAACTAATACCAGTGTGTGGCAACATGAGTATTCTGTGTTCTACATATATCACATATAACATATTTAGTATTATTTATCAAATCCGGGAAAATATATGTATATCAAAACATAGCAGAACATACTACATTTCATAAGCATATCTCATCTTATATCATAATAATAATTTTGTGGACGACAACCACAAAATTCGGATTTCCATATTTATGAAAATTCGGAGAGAGAGAGAGAGAGAGAGAGAGAGAGAGAGAGAGAGAGAGAGAGAGAGTTAGCTTCTTAAAGAAGCTTAAATTCGGATTTCCCTATTTATAAAATAGGGGATTTTGTAGACGAGGTGATGTTGATGAGTCCTTCATTAAATTCGTCGACAAGACCCTGTATTCGTTAACGAAATTTAGGTTGCCCCAGAACCTCTCTCGGTATTTTCTTGTCGACGAAGCCCTGTGTTCATCGATGAATTTTCTTATGCACTCGTCGATGAGGCCCTGTATTCGTCGACGAGTCCTCGCAATTTTCTTGAAATTATGGTTATCCCCCAAAATGTAATGTCGTCGATGAAGTCTACGACCTCCTTCTGTTTCCGGTTTCCATTTCCCTTCCTTTTATTATTTAAATCTCATTTTTATTCGGATCGTTACATATTCCCTTACTCAAGATCAGATCATGCTTGTAACGCCCCAAACCCGAAACTGAGGTCGAGAGTGTTATTTAAAAATAATAAATCTCTGATACCAAATAATTATACAATGGAAGACCTCAATATTTATATACCAGAGTACTAAAAACCTTTTATTACAAGAATATCTCCAATAACAAATTTAAATACATTCTTAGAAATTCTAAGATAAACCATAAATAACAAATTTAATTATTAATCTAAACTACTACTATTTCTAATCCCCACCTACGCTTCTGCTGCGCTACTCTGATTCCTGTCTCTCTCCACAAGGCATCTGAAAGATATTTGATAATGATGGGGTGAGATACTTCTCAGTAAGGATGGAATAAATTATTATCAGTGTGTGGCAGATGAGTTTTAGTGTAGTCAAAATATAACAAATTAATTATTCACCAATAACTGAACAAACTTATTATCAGTGTGTGGCAGATGAGTTTTAGTGTAGTCAAAATATAACAAATTAATTATTCACCAATAACTGAACAAACACTTGTAGACAGTACTCGCACATACATCAACATCCATAACATAGAAATCCGTACACACATATTTCACACGTATTACCATAGTACATCCACCATCATAGATCCCACCACAACATATCCACAATCACGATGCATTCAACTCACATACACTATTATTTATAGCGAAAGTTTCCCGAGGATTGGGGAGTTTACACACCCATACATGTAATGCCCCTTTGCTCTCTTACCTTATGTAACCTTACCTATTTAGTTTGGGTGTGGCTACAACTAATACCTATTAGGGCACTCGCGTAATTCAGCAAGCCCTTGGGTGGAGAGTCTTACCTCACCATAATTTGTTTATGCATTTTAATTTACATACATGTATGTCGCAACATCCCGGACCCGCCAAAGACCACCCTGGCAAATGGGTGCGGTTGCGAATTGGGAAAAATGGATATGAATTTTGAAAATGTATTTTCATAGAAAATCAATGTGTGATGGAGTCATCACTAACCTTTTGGAGTGTGGTTAGAACACTTGATTGCTACCCCGTTAGGGGTAGAATCAATCTGCATCAGCAGAGTCAGACTCAAGAGTATGGTTATTCGAGGGGAAGGTATTAGCACCCCTTATGTGCCTGTTCTTACGAATGGTACCAGATTAATAAAAAAATTATCCCAAAATAAATTTAATAAGTTTTTCAAAATTACTCCCTTCCAAAAAAAAAAAAAAATCAAAGAAAATGCACAAAACAAATACTATATAGGTATTCCCTCAGAACCGAGGCAATCCAATACTCCAAAGAGTCCATTCCCCTTATTATAATCATCGGGATGGAAAATCAAGAAAATAGTTTATGAAAATACACTCCTGGGGTTTTGAAATCTTTATAGAAGTTTCTAAGTGAAAAGTAATATTCTTGGAGGTTTTTGGAATTTGTTCGGGACTCGACTTAAAAATATTATGACTCATTTTTTGAGTTATTATTATTATTATTATTATTATTATTATTATTATTACTTTTTGGAAAATAATCTGGACACATATTTTTTGAAAATAATCAGGACGGGACTCAATTTTAAAACAGGACTCCAATTTAAGATAAAACAGGACTCGATTTAAAAACTAAGAGGACTCTACTTTGAGAACATCTAGAACTTATTATTATTATTGGAAACAACCAAGACTCGATCGGATCCTACCGTTTTTGGGATGCCAAGTCAATTCTAGTTACGTCGAGTCTCCTCAGGGTAGCTTGGTTAAAATTGGGGTGTCGACAGCTGCCCCTCTTTGTAGGTTTTGTTATTCCAATGTAACAGTAGGAACTCTCCTACGTTATTTGTAGCAACAAGCCTGAAAAGATAAAAGACACCTATTTTAACCAGGCCACACAACCATTCAGTGCCCTTGGGTCGATTAGGGATGCTTGCCTATCAGGGATGGGGAAATGGAAGTGGAACACAGCTCTCTGGAAAGTTTGTAGTTAGCAATTTTTGGTTAGAAGTTAGTGGAGGTGAGTAGTCAGTGGTTAATGTGGAATTAAAAGGGATTGGATGTGGCTTGCATTGAGGATGACTTGTACTAGGTATGTGGATGATCAATCGGGTGCTAGTAACAAATTTCTAGTTCTCTACCTTAAAAGAAGAAAAAAAAATCAAAAGTTGTATTATAATTGCTATATGTAAGTGTCCTTGTCATTAAATAAATAATCTAGAGTTGGAGAAAAAAAAGTGAGATTTATCAAAATGCCTAAGTAATTTGTGATTTTCAACCTATATATTATGGGTAGGATGAGTACAGAATAACATAATACATGGGTATTAAAATTAATATTTTATTCATTCTGAAAAGATTTCTATATATTTCATTAGAATGAATCTTTAACTCTATGTTTGAAAGAGATCTTGACAGAATTTTCTCAAAGTTAAATTCAAAATTCATACTCTCAACTGCAGTATAGATAATTTCATTCTCACTTAATGATGTTGCTCCCTCAATTGACTCAGTTCGCAAACTCTAGAAATCCTCATAAAAAAAACACTCCTCAAGTATTGAAGCTGGAATTGAATTCTCAAACTTATTTCCCTATAAGTAATAAGATGAATTCATTCTTGAATATATACTTTTAACACCACAACTACGTTAGTATAGTAGTGATGACATTCAAAATTCCTCTCATTAACTTGGTCTATTAAAATTCCTACAACTTTAACATATGCTAATTAAGGGCAGTGATTAGTAATTAATACTAAACCGTCTATGCCAAGTTAAGGACAAAGAACTTTGGTGAGTTTTTTCTATGCCAAATGTTTTTATGTTGAAAGAAGAGAGTTATGGCATTAACAGGAGGAGTGCCAATCAAATTTTCCTTGGTTGGTCATGGGTGATTTTAATGTTATTCGAATGGATACTGAAAGAATTGGTGGAAATCCTAGACCACTGTTACCTATGATGGAGTTTAATGACTACTTACATCATTGTGGTCTCTTTAATTTATCAAACACAGGCTCACGAATGTCGTAGTGCAATGGCCATGAAGGGGTGGCTCATAGTTGGGCTAGATTTGATCATGTTCTCATTAATAATGGTTTTGCCAACCTATATGGTTCTGCTCAATTCAAATATTTGTGTCGGAAATCCTCAAATCATAGCCATATGGTGGTATATACAAATACGTCTTTCTCTCGGTATGACCCTACCCTATTTTGGTTCTTGAATATGTGGAGCTCGCATGATATGTTTTTGTCGTGCATTAAAGATGCTTGGATCAGGAATGACTCGGCCTTGGGTCTTTTGAAACTTGTTATTCGCCTTAAGAGAACTAAAGTTACATTACGTGCATGGAATAAAAATGTCTTTGGGAGAGTGGGAGAAAATTTAAAAGCTCTTGAGGAAAGGATGGTGTAGACACCCCATTTTTACCCAGGCCCAATATATGTATTACTATTATTATTATTATTATTATTTTTTTTTTTTTTCATTAGTATTACTATTATTACTTATTTTTACTTCTATTTTATTATTATTATTTATTATTTTCATTATTATTTTTAATTTTTATAATCATCATTATTAGTATTTTTATTTACTATTATTACTATTATTTTATTACTATCATTATTATTATTATTATTTTTCATTAGTATTATTATTATTACTTTTATTTTTATTTATATTTATTATTATTATTATTATTATTTATTATTTGACATTATTTTTAATATTGGTATTTTCACCTTTATTATCACTATTTATTTATTTTTGTTATTTCTATTATTATTATTATTATTTTATTATTATCATTATTATTATTATTATTATTATTATTATTATTATTATTATTATTATTATTATTGTCATTAATATTTTTTATTTCTATTATTACCATTATGATTATTATTATTATTATTATTAGTATCATTATTATTACTTTTATTTTTATTTCTATTGTTTATTATTATTATTATTATTTATTTATTTATCTTTGTTGTTACTATTATCATTATTATTATTTTAATATATATATATTATCATTATTATTATTATTATTACCATACTAATAATTATTCTCATATATATTGTTTCCAAAAAGAAAAAATACCATAAAACCAAAAAGGAAAAGGGATGGGTTTAGGGTTTCTAAATTTTTATATAAGGCCCTTTTCCTTTCTTCTCTTGGGGGGATCCAGCGCTGCACAGCCACAGCCGGAGAAATAAAAAAGAAAAATCCCTGTTTCTTCTTCTTCTGCTTCCCGACCTCCAGAGCTCCAGCCCAACCTGCCCTCTCTCTTGTTCACCAACTTCCCTGCCGGAGCACTAGCAGCTGGCAACCACAGCTCTCGACCTCCTCCACACCAGCAGGCCACGCAGCCGAACTCCGGCCCTCCATCATCACAGCCGCTGCCATTGCAGACTCTGCCCCCCGAATATCTAC
The DNA here is from genome assembly GCF_029873635.1 of Malania oleifera. NCBI lineage: Eukaryota > Viridiplantae > Streptophyta > Magnoliopsida > Santalales > Ximeniaceae > Malania > Malania oleifera. Next base: position 71,269,855 of record NC_080425.1, on the reverse strand, counting down.
TTTGCCGTTGTTCCCACGCCACTCACTACCGTTGTCATCACAGCCTCCGCCCCTGGCCGTCTGCTTCAAGCCCAGCGCCTCCAGCAACCTGGCTCCCTGCCAGCCCCCAGCAGTAGCTATCCGGGGCCAGCACAACTCCGGCAACTCACCATCTCAACCCCGGTCACTTTGGGTTCCTGCAACTGCAGACCCTCTCTCCCATTGCTCACGGCAACCTCACACCTCTCGCCGGCTGCTCCTCTTAATCTCGCCAACAACCCAAACAGCAGCGGGAGTCAGCCACGGCCATCATCATCGTGCCGGACGAACCCAATCGCCGTCAGCATCTCCCACCGTACCCCCCTCTGGTGAGTTCCCTGGGCTCACATGCACACACGACTTGCCAGAGGCCTCCTGGAGAGCGCCTCTGCATGCTAACCCCATACACACGCACACACAAAGATATATATATTTATATGTATAGACTGATTTGTTTTGTTTTCAATATATAAGGTTTAGGTTTTATGTTATTTTATTTTTCTGTATGTATTGTTGTCTATCATTACTTTGTTAAGTTTTTTATCTATTCACTTATTTATATTGTTAATATACTTGCTAGATAATTAGAGAGGAGTTTTAATGTATTTTATATTCATGTTTAAGTTATTGTATATATATATTTAGATTTATTATTGTTTGTTATCATGATTCAAGGCTATTATTTTGTATACATGCAGTGGCTTGGTTTACTATTTGCATTATGTTATATTGATATGTAATATTATATTGTATGTGTTTCCTTTATTTATTAGGTACCTATTTTATCATCGATATATGTTTGTTATTGTCTTATGGTATTAATTTTTGTAGGTTTATCATCTGGGTGTTTTTGCAGGTGGTGTATTTAAGGGTTTTATTTACGTGTAAATTTATTGTACATATTAAATAATATTATTATTGTTGGATTGTTATTATCGTTATTATTATTATTATTCTTTTATTATGTGTTAGTTTTGTATTATTATTAAAGTGTTTATATAACTATTGTAATAAAGCTTTTATTATTATTGTGTATTGACATTGTTGGCATATTTATTGTATTATATATTTTTTTTGCATATTTATGTGGTTCTTATTAGTGCCTTATATATTTGTATTCATGTTATTGTTGATTGCATATTTTAATTGTATACTTAATTTGCATGCACACTTATTATTGTTATTGCCATATATGTTTATTTGCATATTTATATTATTATTGAATGTACATTTTATTGTATAGCTAGCATATTTCTACTATCATTAGTGTGATTGCCTCATATAGTTACTTGTATATTCATTACGCATTCTCTTGTGTATTTGATTACACATGTATTTTCATATTTCCACGTTAAGTTTTGGTATGTTTCCTAATTAGCACATGTTTCCATATCGTACCCATGTATATTGGCATAATAGATTATAATTTGAATTGTTGCCAAAAATTCGTCTTATTTGTTTTTATGTTGTTTATATTTAATTTCTAGGGTTTGAATTATTGTCACGTTTCCTTTATTGTTAATACTAGGGTGTTGTTAGTATTATGTCAAAGTTTTGATTATTTATAGTTAGGATTTATGCATGTATTTGTTAAGATATATTATTATCATATTGTATAGTTTACATTTTAATTGTAGGGTTGATTTGTTTCTTTATTATTTCCATATTGTATATATATTTATATATATTGTTATATTATTATATTATTGTCGTGTTATTATTGTTGTAGCAAATATTCCTATAGTGTGTATTGTTATATTGTTGTATGGTATATATATGAGTATAATGTTATATTAAGTATATTGTTATATTTAGTACTCTTAGATCACACGTTCATATTAAGAATATTGGCATATTTTAGTATTATATCAAGTTTAGTAGTTTATTCTATATTATTATTATTATTATTATTATTATTATTATTATTATTATTATTATGTTTTGTATTATTTATTAGTGTATTTCTTCTTAGTATTCTAATATATATATGGTATCGTTTTATTAACTTTAGTATCTTTATATAATTAGTATATGGTGTTTTATTGATAATTATATGTAGTTTAATTTCTTAGTGTATTATTTCATTAATATATATTAAAAAAAAAAACCCCCCATACTAGTATTTCCCTATAAAAATTTTATATATCATTTCAAAATGTTGGGAGTGTATTTTCTTAATTATTATCCCTATGATTTTATTGCGGGGTATGAGCCTTCGAGCTTTACATACCTTAAGCTCTGAGGGAATATATGTATATATTATATTATATTTATTTATTTCTTTATTTTTCACGTGTAATTATAAATTCATAAAAAGGAGTAATTTAAAGAATTATTAGATTAACTTAGGGATAATTTTAAATTAATTAGGTACCGTTCGTAAGAACGGGCGCGTAGGGGGTGCTAGTACCTTCCCCTCGCGTAACCGAACTCCCGAACCCAATTCTGGTAATGTAGACCGATTCTACCCCTAATGGGGTAGTAATCATGTGTTCTAACCGCACTAAAGGTTAGTGGCGACTCCGATATTCCATGTTTTTTCATGAAAATATTAAAATGATTTTAATTTCGCCGCCCGGGGCACACGCGCTCCCGGGACGCCGCGACAGCTTGGCGACTCCGCTGGGGAATCCACTTAGAGAGTCGAGCCATTAATTAATTGAAAGTTATCCCAAGTTTAAATTTAATAAATCTTTTAATTACTCCTTATTTTGTAAATATAGTAATTCATAAATAACCTTGATTAATTGTAAATATTTTGCTTCCATAATTTATAAATAACCTTACTTAATTAAAAATATTTTGTTTCCTAATTGTGTGAGTATTAATTGTAGATATTTTGTTTCTAAATATTCTGAATAAAGCATATTAATTGTAAGATATTTTGAATAAGTAGATATTTTGTATATTAATCGTAAATATTTTGTTTCCTTATTTTTTGTTTCCAAAATTTTTTGAATAAACATATTAATTGCATATATTGTGTTTCCATATCTTGTGAATAAATACATTAATTATAGATGTCTTGTTTCCTTATTTTTAATAGCATATGAATAAATGTGGGGATAGCGGGATTAGGTTAAATTTAAATGCACACACTTTCACGCTCTATACCCGAGCTTTCCTTACTAGGACTAGATAGGGGTGTAATAGCGTTTGTCCCTTCGTAGCTTAAGCTTGATGGGACCCGCGAACCACCCCGCTCAATGCGAGTTTTGTCCGGACCCCTATAGGGGAGGATGAAATTTCAAATTGGGGACCTTTTGTCAATAGGGATTAAAGTCTACCCACACATACTTGTCTATAGTCTTCCCTAACTAGGATAGAGCCATGAAGAACCCTATATATACGTGCCTACCCTAGGTTGGGATAGGAGCCACATCCTTCTCCATAAATAGTGTGTTGTACATATGTTACGGAATACTTTGTATTACATCATACATTTGACATACATTTAGACATACATACTACTTAGCCAGTATTCAGAAAAAGCCCAGTAATGAGACAAAGGCCCATCCTTTCAAAATGAAGCACTTGGCCTAACTATTTTAAAATATGGGTCGGCCCGACCCTTTTCAAATAACTCGAGCCCAATTTTTTGAGAAATAACAAGTAGAGGCCCAACCTTTTCCTAAGCAAAGATTCAGCCCAGGCCTGATTTTCAAAAAGGGTCAAACCCAGATTTTCGAAAATGGTCTTTGGCCCTATTACCCTAAAAATCCGGGCCAATATTTTCTAAACAATCCAAGCCCAAATCCTTTTAAAACTAAGGCCTGATCCCATCATGAAATATATTGAAGCCCATATTTTAATATAATTGAGGCCCAAGTGCACATTACAGTCCACAAGCCCGTATTGAACAAATCCAGTGGATTGACCAACCTAGGTCAACCCCAACCTCAAATCATAATTTGACCCCTCATAGAATCCGAGGTGCATAGACCATCATCACGGAAAAGAATGATCGAGGGAAGAATTGAATTGAAATCTCTCATTAGTGGGATTTTTCCTAGAATGCTGACAAAATAGTTAGTTAGGATACATTGCATCCATACTTTTGTGCATAATTTCACGCACAGTAGGTTGCATACATATTCATATCCTATTTTTTCGCACTAAGTACTCCCATACATAAATACACATTGCATCCCATGGTCATGCATTAAATACTTATGCATTCACACATTTCATAATCATGCATCCCATGCTCAATTTCATAAACATGCAAGCATAATCATTTATGATAAGTTGGTAGTCACATCTTCTTTGAATTATGTGATAATGTTGCTAACATATTGCATCCATATAGGCATCCCATTTACTCTCCCAAGGTTTCTGGAAGAGGTCAGATTCAGATATGGAGGACACTGTTGTTTATCAGGAGATCGAGTCCGTAGTACAGTTGTATTCTGAATGACAGCAAAAGCAGTGGGGAGATAGCTTGAACGAGGAATCAAAAGTGGAATTACCTGCCAGAGTGTGCTTGTACACCCGGTCAAACTCCCAGGAGGAAATAAAAACTATCTGGAAGAATTGGACCCCGCAACGCCGTTTGGAATTCTCACAGTTATATGGCCATATCGGTTTCTTGTTACACATAACGGTGAATCTTTAGATGGTGAAGGCATTGGTGGACTTTTGGAATCCTCCGTACACATGTTTTACGATAGATGGAATCGACATGGTTCCTACAATTGAAGAATACTCCTCGCTACTGCATTTGATGACACAACGATCACCCTACCTCACTTATGTGCCTGATTCCAGGATTTCCTTAGTATGGGAGTTGTATAACCTTGCTGGGGTCAAGATTCAACGAACGGCAGGGGAAAGCAAAAGGATCACTTGGAAATGCTTGAAGGAGTTGTTGGAAGAAGAGAAAAATGAAGGGGTTCAGATACATTTGTTCACACTGGCCATATATGGCCTAATTATATTTCCCAAAGAACTAGGGGCCATTGATAGATTTACTATTTCTTTCGTAGCGCAAGTAAAGAATGGGGCTAATCCGGTTCCGGGTATTTTGGCAGAAACCTTTCGATCTCTTAACAAATGCAGGAGCAAGGGTCAGGAGCGACTGAAATGTTGCGTATCATTACTCTATGTTTGGTTTGCCAGTCACCTGCCAAGTAACCAAGGGGGGTACCGTAACACCTTTTCAGCTCTTCGAATCCCCTTAGCTGAGTTCGAAGAGGCTCAGCAGAATGTTCAATGGAGCAAGGCTAACTGGAATGAAAAATTACACAAACTGAGGGAGTTGGGATTAGTTTGGCAAGCGCCATGGATGAACCATTCCAACATGATGTATCGATGTGGAAACTTCCCGTGGGTCCCGTTATTAGGTCCATGGAGAGGAATAGCATACGCTCCTTTGATGGCAAGAAGGCAAGTGGGAGCGTCTCAGTTTGTGCCTATGACTCATAGATTAGCCGACTCGGACTTCGCATATGAAGTAGGAGACACTCAAGATCAAATTAGAAAGTTCATGGTGGCTTGGAAACATGTGCACCTAATAGGTCCAGGTGATGGAATTGCCACAGTCCAAGGAAATTATGAAGAATGGCGGGAAAACCGAGTAAACCCCCGACTCAAAAGAATCCCAGAAGTCATTATTGAGCATGTTAAATCACCAAGCGCGTGCATACAATTGAAGCCACAAGGGGATCCATGCCCAGTAGAAAAGGGAGATGCAAGAGCAGAAGTGGGGAATCAGCAAAAGGAGGCTCTAGTCTCTGTCTATCGCAAGGAAATCAAGCGACAGAGGATTCGGTACATACAATCAGAAGAAGAGGTCGTGGCTCTAAGGAAGGAAAGACGAAGACTTCAAGCAGCACTTGAACAGAAATCTCAAATGTTAGAAGATGCCCATACCGAAATCAAAAAGAAATCGCTCTACATACAAGAGTTGGAAAGGCAGGGGGATGAGCAGAGAAGCAAGTATAATCAAGTACTGGAAAAGATGGAGCCCGTGCATAACGAAAGTGGGCTACTGGGATGCCAATTTCGGGCTTTGCATAAAAAGACGACACACAACCAAATGCAGAGATTGGGGCTCATGAGCCATTTGCTTTTAATATTTTGGTTGGATTTGTTATTGTATGAAAGGATTCGTTAATGAACAGCAGATTTTTTATTTTTCTACCAATAATGAGATCTCTTTCAGGAACCTTGATTGAGTCCATTAGGTTGCATACATATGTTTCATATTGTGCGAAATTTACACTGTATTTACAAGACCATGTAATTTCATGCATTCATACCTTTGCCTTCCACACGATTCTAAAAATGGGAAATTTTGATTTGCAGTGCCTAGCCACAGAATTCATCTAGCAAGCAACATTGAGACTTCACGCATCAGAGAATACAGAAAGTGGCAAAAGAAATGAGTGAACAACTGGAAGTAGAGTCTTGGTATATATCAAGGACAGAAGATGATGAAATTAAAAAAATAGCAAGATCCCTGGTTGTTGACGAACAGAACCAGTTCAAATGATCGGAAATAGCTATGTTACCCTTACCTCATATCCCCAGGGTTTACCCCCGTTCTTGGACAAACGTCATCTCCAATAACCTTTTCGTCATGAGGGTTCAATGCCAAGTATGAACCCCCGTTCATTCATTCCTAAGGTACCAGCACAGGTTTCCGCATGGGGACCCTCCATAGTAGCTTTCTGATCGTGGGATGAACATCGAAACTGAACGTCGATACGACGTACTCCGAGGCCTCCTGAAGCTATTGATGGATCCAATACAATTCGGACTCTGTAATCCCAATGATTTGTGCCTGCCTCGTTCCAAGGTCACTCTCCACCGGAATTCAAGTACCCCGATTTCGAAAAATTATGGACCTAATTGTCCTTTGAACTCACCTCACCTTCGCTTATGCCAAAAATGGCTGCACTTCCATAATTAAGACTATGATGCATTGCTTTCAAAGACAAGCTTGACAGGGGCAGCCATCGTGGTCTATATTCAACAAGATCGGCGCTCGGATCCCCACATTAAAGATCGCTAATATTCTTTTATCCAGCCCCGCCATGTTATGAGAAATAGGCACCCGATCGTATGACTTGCAAGTATGCAATGAAGCCCACCGAAACATTAGATAATATGCCATAGGGTGGAGGGACTGTCTGTCCAGTCATCCTCCTGTGGAAGACAGGGAGTCTATTTTTTCCCCCCCAATATCCCTATGTGGGAATACCTTAAATATCCCTTCTTCGGCATCTCTTAGGGCAAACCCCAATGACTTTTCATGGACATTGTTTCTTTCTATCGACCGCAAAGGATTGAGACGGCCATCAAAAGTCGGAGAACTAAAATTATTAGTACAAGATTGGTCTAGGCAGAATGGACAAGCAAGAAAGAATAGAGGTTCAGGCGGTTCAAAGACACAACATAATCAAAGAAAGCATGGCTCACAGGGGCTAGGAGGAATTTTTGCTTTCCTAACCCTCCGTCAATCAGACGTTCATACAGGATGTAGACCCCCAGTTGTTCTTCCGGGACCCATTCCCACCCAACCGAATGTGTGAACTCATTATAGAGGCATCCAGAATACGAGAAGGATAGACCTATTCCAATGCCATACTCAAATTTTCCACAATTGATGGAAAGGAACTGATTTCAGTCTTCCTGGAATGTCTTAACGTTACTGCACCTTTCCCCTCCCTTCCCGCATGGGTATGACCTCCGAAGCCAAGGTGTTGCATATCACGCTAACACCTCCCGGGCACACTATTGAACGGTGTGGGCATTCAAAAATAAGGTTCAAAACACTAAGAGAAGCCGGATGGCTAGCATTTGATGATAAACAACCAGGAATTCAAGGGAACCCTCTGCCCAATCATGGGGGTAGCAATGTCGGAATGATAGAAGAAGGAACGAATGAGGTGGATTTTGAACGAATGTCTTTAGATTGGGTTCTCAATGAACTTATTGCGGCAGGTCGGATAGGGCAGGAGGTCGTTTGCCCCACTAATGCACGTTGTTTATGTCAGAGTAAAGAAGGAAGATCTGTGAAACATTGTGTAACTTTTAGAATGTTTTTGCAAAAGATGGTGGACAACAAATCTATAGAGATCGGTGGTACCCGAAAAAGCAAAGAGATTGCAGTCGTTGAGGAAAATAGGCCAGTATATCATCAGTGCACCAATCAACCATTCATACCTACCATGAACAAGGCTCTTCCTACACAGGAAGCGCCAGCTCGCTTGGTAATCTCTACTCCCAGGCCATTCCCATACAAGAGTAACCAAGCAGTATCCTGGAAATATGAATGCGAGGCGTATGTCGAAGGAAGCTCTAGCAATATAGTAGGGGTAAAAGGGATAACTCGAAGTGGTAGGGTGTATATGCCAGACTCTTCCAAAACAAATCGACAGAATACAGGGGAACCAGACAGGGCAGTGAAAAGTCCAATATCCAATGGAGAGGCCGAAGAATTCCTGAAGATAATAAAGCATAGCGAGTACAACATTGTGGACCAACTAAAGAAAATGCCGGCTCACATATCTGTTTTGTCACTTCTACTAAATTCAGAGACCCATCGGGAGGCATTACTTAAAGTCCTAAATCAAGCCTACATTCCCCAAGATATCAGTGTTGATAAATTCAATCATGTGATCGGAAGTCTGGCAGCCTCCAATTACATCACTTTTACTGATGAAGAAATTCCGCCAGAAGGCCAGGGGCACAACAAGGCGCTGCATATATCCACCAAATGTAAGGATCATATGATGTCTCGAGTCCTGATAGATAATGGATCATCCCTCAATGTTATGCCAATGACTACATTGCAAAGGTTACCCATTGACCCTTCTTATGTGACACCAAACAATTTGGTGGTGCGTGCCTTCGATGGGACACGAAGAGAGTCAGTAGGGTCGCTTGACATATCCCTATTCAGATTGGACCCGTAACCTTCAATAATCACTTTTCAAGTCATGGATATTACACCTTCATACAGTTGTCTCTTGGGAAGGCCTTGGATACATAATACTGGGGGCAGTTCCCTCCCTCTTTGCATCAGCGAGTGAAGTTTGTAGTAGGGGATAAACTGGTATGTGTTTATGGAGAAACCGATATAATGGTTACTAAACCTTCTTCCCACTCCCTATGTGGAAGCAGAGCTGAAGAAGCCCATGAAGATTCATTCCGAGCATTTGAGATCATCAACGTCATTACTATAATGGAGGGATCTTTTATCCCTCAACCTCGGATCTCTTCTTCCACGCGCATTGTGGCCGCGGAAATGATTAAAATCAAGGTTTTGCCCAGGAAAAGGTTGGGAAGTATCTCCAGGGCATCGCAATGCCATTGTTACCAGGAAGGCATGAATGAGAGATACGGCATCGGATATACTCCTACTTTAGCTGACCATAAGAGAAGGCAGAAGAGAAAAGAATAATCCGAATCGAGAGGCGCACAAGAAGAGTAAGTACCAAGTGGGGGGTAGAAGTCCGCCAATGAATCAGACCCTTTCGAAAGGGCAATCAGTCACTCTTGAGGAAGAAATGAAACAGATGAGCATATTGGCCTTAGAATCAGGGGACCACATGAATGACTCGAGTAGATGGATCTACCCATTGACAGGAGCAGAAATTCAGAAACTGGACATCTTTGATTACCCAATTCACTTCATGTAATGGCTTTGCTCATTTCGCTTTCTTTTTGTAATCCGTGACATTATTGCCTCGACACGTTTGTCTTTTTCATCAATAAAACCAGTATGCATTTCTTTCGCATTTATTGCATCAATTGGGTCATTTGTCAAAAGAATTGTTTACCTTTGTTTTAATGGCAGGGATAGGGAAAATAATCATACCAGTATTCAGGAGCCAGAAATTGATGTTAACTTTGAAAACTTAATTCCTAGAAGCCTGAAATAGAAGAGGAGACTGACTTATCACCTGAACTGCAAAGAATGTTGAAATCAGATGAAAAACCAACTTTAAACCAGTAGCGACCCCACGGTCACAATAAATTTGGGGGACTAATGAGGACCAAAAGAAGTAAAAATCGGGGCAACTGTTGGGAGGAAAAGAAAGATGCGAAATGATAAACCTTTTGAAGGAATACCAAGATGTTTTTGCATGGTCCTATCAGGACATGCCGGGTTTGGATACGGACTTAGTAACACATAAAATACCCATTTACCCAGATAGCAAACCGGTAAAACAGAAACTGAGGAGAATGCGCCCAGATATGTTGATCAAAATAAAAGAAGAGGTACAAAAGCAGTTTGAGGCTGGTTTTTTAGAAGTAGCCAAATATCCAGAGTGGATGGCCAATGTAGTTCCAATAATGAAGAAAAATGGAAAAGTGAGAGTCTGTGTTGACTATCGAGACTTGAATAAAGCTAGCCCTAAAGATAATTTCCCACTTCCACACATAGATGTGCTGGTAGACAATACCGCGGGACATGCCCTGTTTTCATTCATGGATGGGTTTTCTGGATATAATGAAATTAAGATGGCCCCAGAAGATAAAGATAAGACCACGTTCATCACCTTATGGGGGACCTTTTGCTACAAGGTTATGCCCTTTGGTTTAAAGAATGCAGGGGCAACCTATCAGAGAGCCATGGTAACGCTATTCCATGACTTGATGCATAAGGAGATAGAAGTATATGTGGACGACATGATTGTTAAGTCTCGAGATGAGTATAGCCATGTGATGAACTTAAGGAAGCTATTTAAAAGGCTACGAAAATGTCAACTGAAATTAAATCCAGAAAAATGTACATTCGGAGCTTCTTCAGGAAAATTGTTGGGATTTATCGTAAGTGAGAAAGGGATTGAAGTAGACCCAGATAAAATAAAAGCTATTCGAGAAATGCCTAGTCCCAAAACTGAAAAAGAAGTCAGGAGTTTCCTAGGCCAATTGAACTACATAGCTCGATTTATATCTCAGTTGACTGCTACTTGTGAGCCCATATTTAAGCTGCTGAAGAAGGATAACCCCGAAAAATGGAGTGAAGAATGTCAAAAAGCTTTTGATAAAATAAAAGAATATCTATTGAACCCTCCAGTTTTGGTTCCCCCTGTACTTGGAAGGCCTCTTATATTGTACTTAGTAGTATCAGAGAATTCCATGGGGTGTGTGTTAGGACAACACGATGAGTCTGGAAGAAAGGAGCGCGCCATCTATTATTTAAGCAAAAAGTTCATGGAATACGAATCTAGGTACTCTAACCTGGAGAAGACGTGTTGCGCTTTAGTGTGGGTGGTTAGTAGATTAAGGCAATACACGCTGTATTACACAACATGGCTGATTTCTAAAATGGATCCGATTAAGTATGTTTTCGAGAAACCTGCAGTAACAGGACGGATGGCTCGTTGGCAAATGCTGTTGATTGAATATGATATTACATATGTGACGAGAAAAGCCATCAAAGGGAGCATTATAGCAGAATATTTGGCTGATAGGGCCGTTAATGATTACCAATCCATGGAGTTTGACTTCCCGGATCAAGATATTGATTCAATTGATCAAGAAAAGGAAGGTAATGTTGGGTGGATGATGCTATTTGATGGGGCGACCAACGTATGGGGGCATGGAATAGGGGCTGTACTCATATCACCAGAGGGTAAATATTACCCAGTCACAGCCAAACTCACCTTTCCGTGTACCAATAATATAGCAGAGTATGAAGCGTGCGTATTGGGCTTACAGGCGGCTATTGACCGAGGCATTAAAAAATTGATTGTAAAAGGAGATTCCGCTTTGGTAATTTATCAGTTGACTGGAAAGTGGGAAACCCGGGATTCCAAATTAATACCATACCAGGAGTTCATTCAGGAAATGATGCAGGAATTCGATGCCATCAGTTTTTCGCATTTACCGAGAGAGAGCAACTTAATCCCTGATGCGCTAGCAACATTGGCGGCTTTATTTAAGGTTGAGTCCGGAATAGAGATTGAACCCATTCGAATAAGGATGCATAGGGAGCCAGCATACTGTATAATGACAGAAGAAGCTGATGGAAAGCCATGGTTTCATGATATCAAAACATACATTCAATGGAAGGAGTATCCCATAGGAGCCTCTAATGACCGAAAGACAATTCGGAGGCTAGCTATGGGATTCTTCTTAGATGGGGAGATATTGTATAAAAGGAATCATGATATGACCCTCCTACGGTGCGTGGAGTTGCAAGAGGCAAGACAAATCATACAGGAAGTACACGACGGTGTTTGTGGGACTTATGCGGGAGGACACTCGTTGGCCCGAAAAATCCTAAGGAGTGGATACTATTGGATAACCATGGAACGGGATTGTATGGAGTATGTTCGAAAGTGCCATAAGTGTCAAATCTATGGAGATCGCATACAAGTCCCACCCACTCAACTCCAGGTTTTATCTACACCTTGGCCTTTCTCAGCATGGGGCATGGATGTGATCGGATCGATAACCCCGAAGGCCAGTAATGGGCATCGATTCATTTTCGTGGCCATTGACTACTTCACAAAATGGGTAGAAGCAGCATCATACTCTAATGTCACTCAAAATATAATCAATCGTTTTATCAAGAGGGAATTAATTTGCAGGTATGGGATCCCAGAAAGTATAATATCAGACAATGCTAAAAACTTGAACAACGAGGTCATGACAAAATTATGCAGTCAGTTCAAGGTCAAGCATCATAATTCAGCCCCCTATCGACCCCAAATGAATGGAGCAGTGGAAGCAGCCAATAAGAACATCAAGAGCATCTTGGAAAAAATGACAGGGACCTATAGAGATTGGCATGAGAAGTTACCTTTCGCTTTATGGGCCTATCGGACCACTGTTCGAACATCTACAAGGGCTACCCCTTTCTCTTTGGTATATGGAATGGAGGCTGTAATTCCGATAGAAGTTGAGATTCCATCGTTACGAGTCTTAAAAGAAGCAGAGTTAACCGAAGCAGAATGGGTGCAATCTAGATATGACCAGTTGAATCTAATTGAAGAAAAAAGATTGACAGCTATAGTTCATGGGCAGTTATACCAAAGGAGAATGATGAGAGCTTTTAACAAGAAAGTGCGTATTCGACGGTTTCAAGAAGGAGATCTAGTTTTGAAAAAGATTTTACCAATTCATAATGACCCCAGAGGTAAGTGGACCCCAAATTATGAAGGGCCGTATGTGGTAAAGAAAGCATTTTCAGGAGGTGCCTTATTGTTATCAGACATGGATGGAGCCGATCTGGTGCACCCCACAAACTCAGATGCGGTAAAGAAATATTTTTCTTAGAAACCCTGTAAACTCTCAAGGAGATTCAATGAAATAACGATTTGCTTCATAAATCTAATGACTGTTCATTATTCATGTTTTGATCAAATGATAGATGGCCATCGTTGGTCGATCTACTTTCCTATAAAAAAGCCAAATAACAATTTACCATTTGATAACCAAATTGAGCCTAAATGATAAACCAGTATTTTTTCAAAAGTCAGTTTACAAAATTTGACCTGGGTATGGGCCCTTTAGGGTCTGGCAAGTCATATGAGACAACAATTGGCTACTCGAAATGATGGCAGGCCATCTTTCTGCTACCCAAAAGAAACAAAAAGAGATCCCTTGCAAGCCCTTCTTGAGCCTGGAAAATTCAATTTTTGATTAACCCGTCAAAAGATCACACCCCACACTGGGGCAATTTCAAAGGATTAGTCCCAAATGAAGTCCAAACAAAAATGACCGAATCCCTTCATGAAAGAGAAAAACAAAAGAGAGCAACAAAAGCAAATGGAAAAAGAAGAAAAAAGAAAGAAAATAAGGGACATACTACGCATGTGATCTTTGACCAAGTTACCCTTAATGAAAGTGCTGATTTTGAGCCTTATTTAACTCTTTCTTTCTTTAACCCGTACCCCTAGCCTATATTACAGTCCAAATAAAAGACCTGACCAGATTGGTATACATTGTTGTCTCTAATGATTTGTCAGACTCAATGATTGAGTCTGAACTACGTAATGACTTGATCCTGAAAAGGTACGTAGGCAGCTTGTTCAAAAGACAAGTTCGGTCAAAGCCAAAACAAAGTGCCTCAACTTAAACTGGGGCAGAGAATGTCATTATGGGTTGGGATTTTTGAGCCATAGTTTCCCTCTTCTTCAGAAAACCTATATCCCCAAGCCTACGTTTCGTCCCGAGTCTTAAAGACCATCTTGAGATCAAAACATGAACTGAACCTGAGGCAATAGTTTAACTTGAGAATTATAGGGGTTCGCAACAGAATAAGGCGAAAAGAGGGAGAAATGTTTGGGGTCATCAACGAAAAAGAAAAAATCAGTCAAAGGGGAATTAAGCTTGACAACTTAACATTCATGTGCTTCGACTTTTTGAATACTAGTATAAAGTTTTTCCTTTGAACTGACATTTAAGTCTGGTAAACTAGTCATCCTGCATATATGATCTTTTGATATAGCAAAGGGATGTTACAATTACATGGTTGGATATTTCTAAAAAAAAAAAAAAAAAAAAACCTTTTTCATAGTCTCAAGAATAGGGTAATCAAAAGAGTTCGCTAGTATGCTTCCTGTTTCAGGCATGATCAGCAAATATGACTTAGAGCTTTGGAAATGTGGTATACAACCGATGAATAAGGCAGAATCTGAGGAAGTTGTGGCCTTCATATGAAACTGAGAGCTTTTACTAACGCATTTGCAATGAGGCAATTGTCGTGTCAAAACTTGTCTCCCTATCCAATTGCATTAAGCACAGGGTCAATATTGGTTATAGATCCATTCAACTGAGGCAGATTTTTTTTAGTGAGTTTCCTTTTAACCAAGTCAATCGTCCCCATGATTGAGTGAATTAAGAAAATTGAGCCAAGATCAATTACAGATATGGCAAGTATCAAAAGCATGGCCAAGATGAAAGATGAGGTTATTGATCATAGACGCACCAAGGGAAAAGATTCAGGCATTTCCTTTATTCATTACCATGCATTTCATGCATTACAACATATAGCAACATATCCCCATGTTCTGGCATCACAGTAGACAACATACATGCACTACTGCATTCTAGTCATACCCCTCTTGTAATGCATCTCTTTCGATCACTATCCAAACAACCTTTGTCTCACTAGTATTTGAGTCACCTCTCCGTGAACTATAGCTCGGGTTCCTACACACGGTGCAAGTCACCCTTCCGTGAATTATAGCTCGGGTTCCTACACCCGGTGCAAGTCACCCTTCCGTGAACTATAGCTCGGGTTCCTATACCCGGTGCAAGTCACCCTTCCGTGAACTATAGCTCGGGTTCCTACACCCGGTGCAAGTCACCCTTCCGTGAACTATAGCTCGGGTTCCTACACCCGGTGCAAGTCACCCTTCCGTGAACTATAGCTCGGGTTCCTACACCCGGTGCAAGTCACCCTTCCGTGAACTATAGCTCGGGTTCCTACACCCGGTGCAAGTCATCCTTCTGTGAACTATAGCTCGGGTTCCTACACCCGGTGCAAGTCACCCTTCTGTGAACTATAGCTCGGGTTCCTACACCCGGGGCAAGTCACCCTTCCGTGAACTATAGCTCAGGTTCCTACACCCGGTGCAAGTCACCCTTCTGTGAACTATAGCTCGGGTTCCTACACCCGGTGCAAGTCACCCCTCCGTGAACTATAGCTCGGGTTCCTACACCCGATGCAAGTCACCTTCCGTGCACTATAGCTCGAGTTCCTACACCCGGTGCAAGTCACCCTTTTGTGAACCATAGCTCGGGTTCCTACACTCGACGCAAGTCATTCTCATGTGCTCTCAATTATACACGCAAATCGGGCCCGGTCCAAAATCAGTGTCTTTTATCTTTGCAGGCTTGTTGCTACAAATAACGTAGGAGAATTCCTACTTTTTGCTTTGAAGCGACGAAGCCTACAAAGAGGGGCAGTTGTAGACACCCTATTTTTACCCAGGCCCAATATATGTATTACTATTATTATTGTTATTATTATTATTATTATTATTATTATTATTATTATTATTATTATTATTATTTTATTTATTCTTATTATTGTTATTATTATTTTTCATTAGTATTACTATTATTACTTATTTTTACTTCTATTTTATTATTATTATTTTATTATTTTCATTATTATTTTTAATTTTTATAATCATCATTATTAGTATTTTTATTTACTATTATTACTATTATTTTATTACTATCATTATTATTATTATTATTTTTCATTAGTATTATTATTATTACTTTTATTTTTATTTATATTTATTATTATTATTATTATTATTTATTATTTGACATTATTTTTAATATTGGTATTTTCACCTTTATTATCACTATTTATTTATTTTTGTTATTTCTATTATTATTATTATTATTTTATTATTATCATTATTATTATTATTATTATTATTATTATTATTATTATTATTATTATTGTCATTAATATTTTTTATTTCTATTATTACCATTATGATTATTATTATTATTATTATTAGTATCATTATTATTACTTTTATTTTTATTTCTATTGTTTATTATTATTATTATTATTTATTTATTTATCTTTGTTGTTACTATTATCATTATTATTATTTTAATATATATATATTATCATTATTATTATTATTATTACCATACTAATAATTATTCTCATATATATTGTTTCCAAAAAGAAAAAATACCATAAAACCAAAAAGGAAAAGGGATGGGTTTAGGGTTTCTAAATTTTTATATAAGGGCCCTTTTCCTTTCTTCTCTTGGGGGGATCCAGCGCTGCACAGCCACAGCCGGAGAAATAAAAAAGAAAAATCCCTGTTTCTTCTTCTTCTGCTTCCCGACCTCCAGAGCTCCAGCCCAACCTGCCCTCTCTCTTGTTCACCAACTTCCCTGCCGGAGCACTAGCAGCTGGCAACCACAGCTCTCGACCTCCTCCACACCAGCAGGCCACGCAGCCGAACTCCGGCCCTCCATCATCACAGCCGCTGCCATTGCAGACTCTGCCCCCGAATATCTACTTTGCCGTTGTTCCCACGCCACTCACTACCGTTGTCATCACAGCCTCCGCCCCTGGCCGTCTGCTTCAAGCCCAGCGCCTCCAGCAACCTGGCTCCCTGCCAGCCCCCAGCAGTAGCTATCCGGGGCCAGCACAACTCCGGCAACTCACCATCTCAACCCCGGTCACTTTGGGTTCCTGCAACTGCAGACCCTCTCTCCCATTGCTCACGGCAACCTCACACCTCTCGCCGGCTGCTCCTCTTAATCTCGCCAACAACCCAAACAGCAGCGGGAGTCAGCCACGGCCATCATCATCGTGCCGGACGAACCCAATCGCCGTCAGCATCTCCCACCGTACCCCCCTCTGGTGAGTTCCCTGGGCTCACATGCACACACGACTTGCCAGAGGCCTCCTGGAGAGCGCCTCTGCATGCTAACCCCATACACACGCACACACAAAGATATATATATTTATATGTATAGACTGATTTGTTTTGTTTTCAATATATAAGGTTTAGGTTTTATGTTATTTTATTTTTCTGTATGTATTGTTGTCTATCATTACTTTGTTAAGTTTTTTATCTATTCACTTATTTATATTGTTAATATACTTGCTAGATAATTAGAGAGGAGTTTTAATGTATTTTATATTCATGTTTAAGTTATTGTATATATATATTTAGATTTATTATTGTTTGTTATCATGATTCAAGGCTATTATTTTGTATACATGCAGTGGCTTGGTTTACTATTTGCATTATGTTATATTGATATGTAATATTATATTGTATGTGTTTCCTTTATTTATTAGGTACCTATTTTATCATCGATATATGTTTGTTATTGTCTTATGGTATTAATTTTTGTAGGTTTATCATCTGGGTGTTTTTGCAGGTGGTGTATTTAAGGGTTTTATTTACGTGTAAATTTATTGTACATATTAAATAATATTATTATTGTTGGATTGTTATTATCGTTATTATTATTATTATTCTTTTATTATGTGTTAGTTTTGTATTATTATTAAAGTGTTTATATAACTATTGTAATAAAGCTTTTATTATTATTGTGTATTGACATTGTTGGCATATTTATTGTATTATATATTTTTTGCATATTTATGTGGTTCTTATTAGTGCCTTATATATTTGTATTCATGTTATTGTTGATTGCATATTTTAATTGTATACTTAATTTGCATGCACACTTATTATTGTTATTGCCATATATGTTTATTTGCATATTTATATTATTATTGAATGTACATTTTATTGTATAGCTAGCATATTTCTACTATCATTAGTGTGATTGCCTCATATAGTTACTTGTATATTCATTACGCATTCTCTTGTGTATTTGATTACACATGTATTTTCATATTTCCACGTTAAGTTTTGGTATGTTTCCTAATTAGCACATGTTTCCATATCGTACCCATGTATATTGGCATAATAGATTATAATTTGAATTGTTGCCAAAAATTCGTCTTATTTGTTTTTATGTTGTTTATATTTAATTTCTAGGGTTTGAATTATTGTCACGTTTCCTTTATTGTTAATACTAGGGTGTTGTTAGTATTATGTCAAAGTTTTGATTATTTATAGTTAGGATTTATGCATGTATTTGTTAAGATATATTATTATCATATTGTATAGTTTACATTTTAATTGTAGGGTTGATTTGTTTCTTTATTATTTCCATATTGTATATATATTTATATATATTGTTATATTATTATATTATTGTCGTGTTATTATTGTTGTAGCAAATATTCCTATAGTGTGTATTGTTATATTGTTGTATGGTATATATATGAGTATAATGTTATATTAAGTATATTGTTATATTTAGTACTCTTAGATCACACGTTCATATTAAGAATATTGGCATATTTTAGTATTATATCAAGTTTAGTAGTTTATTCTATATTATTATTATTATTATTATTATTATTATTATTATTATTAT
This sequence comes from Malania oleifera, assembly GCF_029873635.1. Lineage (NCBI taxonomy): Eukaryota > Viridiplantae > Streptophyta > Magnoliopsida > Santalales > Ximeniaceae > Malania > Malania oleifera. The sequence continues at coordinate 71,250,922 of NC_080425.1, read as the reverse complement.
TATTATTATTATTATTATTATGTTTTGTATTATTTATTAGTGTATTTCTTCTTAGTATTCTAATATATATATGGTATCGTTTTATTAACTTTAGTATCTTTATATAATTAGTATATGGTGTTTTATTGATAATTATATGTAGTTTAATTTCTTAGTGTATTATTTCATTAATATATATTAAAAAAAAAAACCCCCCATACTAGTATTTCCCTATAAAAATTTTATATATCATTTCAAAATGTTGGGAGTGTATTTTCTTAATTATTATCCCTATGATTTTATTGCGGGGTATGAGTCTTCGGGCTTTACATACCTTAAGCTCTGAGGGAATATATGTATATATTATATTATATTTATTTATTTCTTTATTTTTCACGTGTAATTATAAATTCATAAAAATGAGTAATTTAAAGAATTTTTAGATTAACTTACGGATAATTTTAAATTAATTAGGTACCGTTCGTAAGAACGGGCGCGTAGGGGGTGCTAGTACCTTCCCCTCGCGTAACCGAACTCCCGAACCCAATTCTGGTAATGTAGACCGATTCTACCCCTAACGGGGTAGTAATCATGTGTTCTAACCGCACTAAAGGTTAGTGGTGACTCCGATATTCCATGTTTTTCCATGAAAATATTAAAATGATTTTAATTTTGCCGCCCGGGTCACACGCGCTCCCGGGACGCCGCGACAGATGGAATATCTAGAAAATCAACTGCAAGCAGGTTTTTCTGAGGACTTCAAAGCTGATTACTTGACTACTAAGTTGGAAATCCAGGTGTAGGAGAATAGGGAAGCATCTCGCCTAGGACAAATTGCGGAAAAAAAAAAAATGGTTGATTGAGGGGGATCAAAACTCTAAATTCTTCCATTTAGTTATCAATCAGAAGCGAAATAAGAGTCGTATAGACCGTATGATTTTGAACGACGGGAGGATATTGGAGGGTGCGAAAGTAATTCATAATGAAGCATATATTTTTTTCTAGAATTTTCTTTCAGAGTCTTCAGCAGTTGAACCATGTGATCTCTCCGAGTTAATTCAAAGGCAAATTTCAAATGTTGATAATAATTTCCTCTGTGCCGAACCGATAGAAGAAGAAGTTAAAAGAGCGGTGTTCTCTATTCCCAAAGAAAGCAGTCTGGGTCTGGATGGATTTAGCTCTGAATTTTATAAATCTTGTTGGGACATTATAAAAAAAGATCTCTTGGATGCAGCAATGGATTTTTTTTAGGGCACTTCTCTTTCCAAGTTTTTTTCCTCTTTTTTTATTGTTTTAATTCCAAAGGTGGATAATCCTTCTAGCTTTGATAAATTCCGACCTATTAGTTTATGCTCTGTGGCTTATAAAATTTTTTCCAAGATTATTGTTTTTTGACTAACTAAGGTTGTTGACAAGTTGGTCTCGCATGAATAAAGCGCTTTTATTCCTGGGCGTAGTATTTTTGAAAATATTACACTTGCTCAAGAAATGGTTCAGTCTTTGTACAAAAAAATAGTTGGCGGCAATGTGATGGTAAAACTCGATATTGCTAAGGCTTATGACAGAGTAAATTGGAATTTTCTTCTAGAGGTTCTTAAGGCTTTTGGTTTCTTTAAGAGGTTTTGCAAGCTCATAAAAAATTATGTGGAGTCCCTATGGTTTTCTGTTTTGATGAATGAAACCTTTAAAGGGTTTTTTCCAATATACGAGAGGTTTGTGGCCAAGGGATCCACTCTCTCCTTATTTATTCATCATAATGGATGAGGTTTTGACAAGGTTACTTAGGAAAAACTATGAGACTAGTCGGATTGGTCAATTTTATCATCCGATTGGGGCCCCATTGGTTTCACATTTGTTATATGCGGATGATATTCTTATTTTTACAAATGGTGGGAAGAGGTCTATTAGAAATTTAGTTTACGCTCTTCAAATGTATGAGAAGTGGTCAAGTAAAAAAATTAGTAAGACAAAGTTAGCATTATTCCTTTCGAAATACATCAATCCTGCTCCGAAGTGTGGTTTATTAAGAATCACGGGTTTCATGGAAGGTAAATTCCTAGTTGCATATTTGGGTGCGCCTTTGGTGTCTGGAAAATTGTCGTCCAGGACACTAGAGCCACTTGTGGAGAAGATTAGAAGGAAAATTGCATGGTGGAAATCTAAGTTTCTCCCACAAGGTGGAAAATTGATTTTATTAAGATATGTGTTGTCTAGCATGCTTATTCATTTGATGTTTGTTATTAAGGTTTCGCAGGTCACATATTCCAGAATTAACTCTCTTCTTTCTAATTTTTTATGAGAAGAGGTGAAAGATAAAAGAAAGATTCAATGGCGCTCTTGGGGGAAAATTTGTAAACCTACCTCAAAAGGTGGTCTAGGTCTGAGAGATCTTAAGGAAGTTCAGAAATCTCTCCTCATGAAATTTGCCTTCAGATTGCTCACCTCTAACAATCTATGGGCAGGTTTTTTCATGGCTAAATATTACAGAAATGATCATTTATTAATAAGGAATGGGAGACCAAATGACTCTCGGTTCTTGAAATCAATTATAACCACCATTTTAGAAGTTATGATTGTCACAGCGTCCCGGGAGCGCGTGTGCCCCGTGCGGCGAAATTAAAATCATTTTAATATTTCAAGGAAAACATGGAATTTTGAAGTCGCCACTAACCTTTAGTGCGGTTAGAACACATGATTACTACCCCGTTAGGGGTAGAATCGGTCTACATTACCAGAGTTGGGGCCGGGAGTTCGGTTACGCGAGGGGAAGGTACGAGCACCCCCTACGCGCCCGTTCTTACGAACGGTACCTAATTAATTTGAAATTATCCCTAAGTTAATCTAATAATTATTTAAATTACTCCTTTTTATGAATTTATAAATACATGTAAAAAATAAATAAATAAATAAATAAATAAATAAATATATACATGTATATATTCCCTCAGAGCTTAGGGTACGTGATGCCCGAAGGCTCATACCCCCGCAATAAAATCATAGGGATAATATATACACGAAAATAAATAATACTGTAAAATAATGAAAGTAAATGTCATAATACATAATACAAAATATTAATATACCCAAGGAACAAAAATACTAACAATATTTAACACTAGTAATAATCAGAAGCGATGACAATACTGACAATAATACAAACATATTACTATAATAATAATCCTATACTAATAATATCATATTAATATTACGACGCTACACTATAATAGTAGTATATATAATAATACCTTAGTAATATACATAGTAAATATAATAGTAATAATAATGAATAAATAACAATAGTAAATAATAAATATGACAATAATAGTAAGTAATACATGATAAAGGATAATAATAAATAATGATAGGAATAATAACAATATTTATGGAAATAATAATATACATATTTTATTTACTTTAATATTGACATCCCATTAAAGATACAATACACGCGTATATAAGCAATCAATTAATAAAACAAATCAAATTAAAGGGAAGCGAACAATGAATTTATGGAAACCTATTCAAGCTATCACTAATATACAAAAATCAGTTTAGTAACTTCTAGACTTATAGTAATAAATCAAATCAAATTCGATATACAAGCTCAAACAGTTAATATGGTAATAATACAATATTACATGGTAGACCATTATATTACATACAATACAAAATAATGAATTAGAACATATACATGATAATAAAAACAATATCATAAACCCTAAGGTACCTAAATCATATATGCATAACAACCTTATAACCTAATAAACCATAATAATAAAACTAATTTGAAATAACATATCACCATATTGCCTAAATGTATACATTACAAAAATACCAATAAACAATAATATTACAACATACCCTAAAGGGCTATGACTTAAATAACATAAATTCAACAATAATATTTAAACATCAAGCAAATATCTAATATGAACAAAAATCCTACAAACAAGAAAAATAAATCGATTAGTATTTAATATACATAAATAAAAATAATTAAAATTTAAATATGAACAAAAAAAAAAAATCTTGCACCTAAGAAAAATAAATCGATTAATATTCACCATTATAAAAATTTAAACACGAATATTAAACACTAAAGCTAATATTACTATATTACAAATCCTACGACAATAATATTAAGTATTATATACAATAGTTTAAACACCTTAAAACACTTCTCGGATTATTTAACAAGTATACTAGTAAAGAGTAAAATAAAAAAAAAAAAAAAATTAATCCAATAATAATAAGTAAAAGCCAGTGTGTGTGTTGTGCGTGCACGGTGACATGTGTGCCTGTATGTACACAGGCGTGGGGGCTCAGGGGACTTTACCAGAAAACGGTGATGGTGTCGTGCGTGACCTTAAAAGCAAGAGCGATGGCGGCTCGTCGTGAACACTGCTCGTAGTTATGGTACAGGGAGCGGCGACTATGGCTGCGTGTAAGCTCCTCGTCGGAGCGTCTCCGGCAAGGGGTGTTGGCAACGGTGGAGACGATGGTGACGATGCTGGGGTTGCCGGGGGTTTACAATGAATAGGAGTGTTGGCTTTCTGGAACTGGTGTGGTACAGGGGAACTCGCTGGTGGTCCGCGGAAGCGCTGCTGCACTGGTGGCCGAGGTAGAGATGGCCGGTGTGGTCTGCGTGCTCACGGTGACCTCGGGTTGCTGGGCGTGGAGATAGGGTGGTGGCCGGATGCGCAAGCTGAGAAGGATGAAGGATGAACGCCGGAGAGGACGAATCAGATGGCGTGTTCGGCAGAGCTGGAGATTGATGGCTGCAGAGGGTAGTCTGGCCTGGTGGTTGCTAGGTCGGGTGGTTGCCGGAGAGCTGCTGGGTGCAGCGGTGAGGCTGAAGAACAGAGGGATAAGAGAGGCTAGGGTGCCGGGTTTGATGCGTGGCTAGGGTTGTGAGAGGGGAGAGTGACCGAGAGAGAGAGAGAGAGCAGAATAGTTGTGCTGTGCGCTGTCTTGTGCAGCGCCTCCTCCTTCTTATAAAAATAATTTTGAAAAAAACCCTAAAAACATTTCTTTTTTTGGTTTATGGTATTTTTCTTTTTTCTTGAAAATAATATATACTACTATTATAGAAATAAGGAAATAATAATAATAATAATAATAATAATAATAATAATAATAATAACAAAGATAAATAAATAAATAAAATAATAATAATAATAGTAATAAATAAAGGTAAAAATACTAATAATAATAATAATTAAAAATAATGTCAATAATAATGAAAATAATAAATAATAATAATAATAATAATAAACAATATAAATAGAAATAAAAATAAAAGTAATAATAATAATACTAATGAAAAATAATAATAATAATAAAGAAAATAATAATAATAATAATAATAAGATTAGTGAAAATTAATAATAATAATAATAATAATAATAATAATAATAAGAATAAATAAATTAATAATAATAATAATAATAATAATAATAATAATAATAATAATAATAAAATAACAACAATAATAATAGTAATACATATATTGGGCCTGGGTAAAAATGGGGTGTCTACAATGATAATGTTAAAATTTTGGTGAGAGGTGGGAACTCTTCTTTTTGGTTCGACAGGTGGCTATCATCCGGCCCGTTATCTGTGAGTGAAATTGGGATAGCTTCCCAAGAAGGGGGGGGGGTGAATTGGCTTTTTTAAAATTATTTTAAGTTTAATTCTTTGTTGTATATTAATAATCACAAAAAGTGAATACAAAAACAATTCAACCACAACCAATTAACAAGATAATCAAAATTTTTTTCTTTGCAACAATAGCCCTGTAATAAATTATAAAGCACACTGAATTTATGTAAGCCCTGTGTTTATTCCAAACTCACAATTCTTCTTTGTGTTTAGATTTTAAACAAACTTTCAAATTTATAAGTTTAGGATGATCAACCAACGTAGTCCCTTTCGGTTTCCGCAATCAATGCTGATCAAGCCAAAACAAATTATCCTCCGGTCTATTTAACAACCATACACTCAAAATTAACAATTTAAAGCATACACGTTGGTTGTGAGTATTGCTAAAAAAAATGAAGAGTAAGGAAGAGAAGAGAGACACAAGGTTTTACGAGGCTCGGCTTATACCCAGCCTACATCCTCGCCTTTGGAAAACCACCAAAGGACTCACTAGTTTAGTAATGTTGACAGGTGGAACAATACCGATTACAATCACTTCTTCTGTTAGGCTAAAACCTACCTCTCCAAACGAAATTCCCTCATTTGGTCCAACGATTCTACAACCCTGAATCGTCTATAAATAAGAACCAAGATAGAGAAGAGTTTGTGTACAAGAAAACACGCTCACAGTAGAGTAGGTTAGTACAACATTTAGCACAATAATACTTCAAAGTAATTCAAATATAAAAGAATTTGAAGCTCAATACTCAATTTAAATCACCAAATATCTTCCAAGTATTGAAAGATTTAGACTTTGAAGACTTTACTTCGAAGTTTGTATCAGCAATAACTCAGTAGTTAAAGATGGATGAGCACAAGAGAATTTGAAAGCTTTTTTAAAGAGCTTTGATTGCTGAAAATTTCTTGGTATAAAAATCTTTGAAGTTTGGGGCTATTTATAAATGTTTAAAAGTAATTCCTTACCTCCAAAGTTTCCTTGAAGTAGGTTCCAAGTTTTTCAAAATAATAGTGTCCAAAAAATCCATTTAAAAAATCTTCTCGTTGAGAGTTTTTAAGCCAACGTTCGAGTGGCAGTCGCCTGTCATAGAATAAACTCACAACAAAGAACACTAGAAGTCACCTGCCAAAACCAAGGCAAGCGCCTGGCTATGTTCAGGCAGTCGCCTAGCATGTTACTGTCTCTTTGAAAAATTCTTCATTTAATTTCGCAGTCGCCTGCCACAAGAGGACATTGGCCTGGCCCTTCTAGTTTTTCTTAAAAATTTATTTTTGAGTTTTTATTTTTTATTTTTTGAGAGCTTCAATTTAGTTTATACTTGAAATTAACTTGAAGTACTTACATACAAACATTCTTAAAACTTTATTCCATTGATCTTCAAGTAAGTCCTTGTTCTTCCATCATCTTTGAGTTTCTAATTTTTTCTTTGAGCTTCCATCAAATTATCTTTAATCCTCACGCTCTTCAAGACCTTTCTTGATTCATAAACTTTATCATCCTTTTGAGTTTTGTCAGTAGCTTTAAGTTTTGCTTTTTTCCTTAAAAACTTTCACTCAAACCACATTAAACACATCATGATTTGTTATCATCAAAATAAGAATTGTAAGCCTTGTTAGGCCAACAATCTCCTCTTTTATGATGATGACAAATCGAGAGCAAAAATAATAAGAGATAATACTCATTGCTCCCCCTTTCAACAAGCATGATATATTCATAGTCATAGTCACATAAGTAGTGAATTTATGGTACTTGCAAAATGATCCATACAATGTGGTACTTGCAAAATGATTCATACAAGATGCATACAAGATAATACAATCCATACATATTCATAGTTTTACAAACCATAGAGCATATTAGCATTCATTTTTGCACTCCCTTCTCTCAAACATCTCCCCCTTTGGACATCAATCAAAAAGGAGAAAAGAGTAATACAAAAAAAATAGAGAAGTGTTGCAATACATATTATCCGGTAAAGCATTAATACATAAAAGTTTCTAAATTGCTTATAAATGAAACACATCAATCAGAGGCTTCTATAGATATGCTTTCTTCTTCTTCTTCCTCTTGTACCAGATTCATCATCACTTGATGGAGCAGAGTTGATATCCATCGGAGATTTGCCTTTAGAAGAGCTAGCCAAATGTTGTTCAATCTTGTCAACTCGCTAAACAAGGCTTGAACAATGAGTTTCCACAGTAGAAACCTTCTCCCTTAGTGTACCAAGTCTAGATTGCATTCCATCACTGAAGGTCATATAGTGATTAAAAAATGTAACAGACCAAGACGGAGTTTCTAGATCAAGTTGAACTGAAGATGTTGGTATGGAAGGCTGAGGTGGTGGTGCAGATGATACGTGATGATGTCCCTTATGAAACCACCATTGAGGAGAGTTCTTATATCCCATACGCTTAAGAATAGTATCAAAAAAGATACCGTAATGGGTTTTGCTAGTGAAGTTAAATGATGGTGTAAGAACATTGAAATGGGCAAATACCATATTTAACATCCCAGCATATGGTAGAATGACACGAGGGGCATCAACTTTCATAATAATCCACTTGATAAGTAAACTTGGAAGATCCAACTTTTTCCCTTTAAGAATACACCACATTACAAAACAATCTAAGAATGAAATATGGTCATGATAAGCAGAACGTGGTAGGATATTGTATGTAATAAGTTTGTGTAGGATTAGAGCTTGTAGATTGAGCTGTTTGTAAAGAGGTGGATGCCCAAAGTTGACAGGTGTATCAGTTATGACTAGGGGTAAAAATTCCTCTAAAGTGAATCCTTGGGACATTATTCATTTTTTTTTAATAATGTGGACCTAAAAATCTCCTAGCTTGACTCGAAGAATTTTTCCCAAAGATATAGAAGTAAGATGAATATTTTGCCCTAGAAGATTTGTCTTGATCCCATTTTCATCCCTTTCTATATTTGCATAGAAAATCCGAACCACTTTGGGATAGTATCCTTTTGCTTGATAAGTAATAAACCGATCCCACCCAATTTCCTTGAAAAGTTTCATAATTTCAGTAAAATATTAATTGAAGAATGTAACATCAAGAACTTTACCTAGAATGGGTTTGGCCGAAGCAATTTGATTCCTATAGAGTTGCTTAGCATGTGGAGTTACTAACCATTCCTCTAGTTCGTCATTGTTGATCCTTGTCGAAGAAGAAGAACCCTTGTTACCTGTTGATTTTATCCGTGGCATGTTTGTATGGAATAGGAAAGCTGATAAACCCTAGGTTATACTCGCGATTTGGTGTGGAGAGTAGGTTTGATGCTCAGTTTTAGACTGATTTGGAAGAAGATTTTGTGTGGAAAAGAATAGGAAAGAAGAATTTTAGAGAGAGAGAAGAAGAAGCAGTCGCCTGAAGGAAGTTAAAATGACATAAAACAAGGTCTTAAACCCTACCCACCGCGACGCAGTCGCCTACTAGGATAAGGCAAGCGCCTATCAATGAAGAATTTGAAAAGTCAGTAGTCTGACAGTCGCCTGGCACCTTGGTGGCAGTCGCCTACCAAGCAAAAAAAAATTAGTTTAGTTCTCAAATATACATCATACCTAATTCTCTTCTAATGAATGTGAATCGCTCTTCAAATAGAGGTTTTGTGAATATATATGCTAATTGGTTATTTGTATTTACAAATTATAGCATTATGTCTTCGTTTTGCACGTGATCTCTCAAGAAGTGATGTCTTATGTCAATATGTTTTGTTTTTGAGTGAGATACTGGATTTTTTGAAATATTTATGACACTTGTGTTGTCACATTTTATTGGAATAGTTTGATATTGAATTTTAAAATCTTTTAGTTGTTGTTTTATACACAATGTTAGGGCACAACAACTACCTGTAGCTATGTATTCTGTTTTTGTTGTGGATAGAGTTACAGAGTTTTGTTTCTTTAAAGACCATGAGACTAAAGAGTGTCCTAGAAAATGACATGTCCCGCTTGTGTTTTTTTCTATATATCTTACATCCAGCAAAGTCTGCATCGGAATAGCTTATCATTTCAAATTTAGTTTCCTTTGGATACCATAAACCTAGTTCAAGTGTGCCTAGTAGATATTTAAGGATTCTTTTAACCACTGTTTGATGTGATTCCTTAGAAGCCAATTGGAACCTAGCACACATACATACGCTAAACATAATATCTGGTCTACTTGCTATTAAGTAACGTAAGCTTCCTATCATACCTCGGTAATGCTTAGTATCTACTTGTTTCCCTTTTTCGTTCTTGTCAAGACTAGTTGAAGTACTCATGGGAGTTCCTATAGGTTTACTTTCTTCCATATCAAACTTCTTTAACATGTCTTTAATATATTTAGTTTGATTTATGAAAGTTCCATTTTTTTACTTGTTTGATTTGTAACCCTAGAAAGTAATTTCACTCTCCCATCATGCTCATCTCAAACTCTTTTTACATAGACTTAGCAAATTCATTACACAAATCCTCATGAGTTACTCCAAAAATAATATCATCAACATAAATTTGTACTATAAGCATGTCTTTGTTTTTGGTTTTTATAAATAAAGTACTATCTATCTTTCCTCTTGAAAATTTGTTTTGAATTAGAAACTTGTTTAGCCTTTCATACCAAGCTCTAGGAGCTTGTTTCAAACCATATAAAGCTTTAGTTAACTTAAATACATGATCTGAATTTTTTGAATTTTCAAAACCTGGAGGTTGTTTTACATATACTTCTTTATTTATATATATATATTTAAGAAAGCACTTTTTACATCTATTTGGTATAATTTGAAGTCCTTCTAGGCTGCATAAGCTAAGAGCATCCTAATTGCTTCCATTCTTGCTACGAGGGCAAAGGTTTCATCGTAATCGATACCTTATTCTTGATTATAACCTTGTGCTGCTAGCCTAACTTTATTTCTTATAACTATCTCATGTTCATCCTTTTTATTTCTAAATATCCATTTAGTTCCTATGATTGATTTGTCTTTGGGTTTGGGTATAAGTTCCCACACTTGGCTTCTTTCAAATTGATTTAGTTCCTCTTGCATGACTATAATCCAAGAGTCATCTTTTAAGGCTTCTTCAATATTCTTGGGTTCATCTTGAGATAAAAAGGCATAATGGTTGCAAATATTTTTCAAAAAGGCTCGAGTGGTTATTCCTTTTGAAGTTTCTCTAAGTATTTGTTCTTTTGGATGACTTTTAGCATATTTCCATTCTTTAGGTAATTCTAGATTTTCTACAAAGTTTTCATTTGAAGTCTCATTATTATTATTTTCTTTCATTTCAAGATCTTCTTCTTTTTGGGGAATATCTTCTTTTTCATCATTCTTAATTTTATTTTCATAATTGTTTGATTCATCAAATGTTATGTGTATAGATTCAATGATAGTAAAGTTCTATTATAAACCCTATAGGCTTTGCTATTTGTAGAGTAGCCTAAAAAGATACCTTCATCAGATTTTACATCAAACTTTCCTAAATCATCTTTAGTATTAAGGATAAAGCATTTGTATCCAAATACATGAAAGTAAGAGATATTCAGTTTTCTTCCTTTCCATAGTTCATACGGTATTTTGTCTATACTTAATCTTATAGATACTTTATTTATAATATAACATGCTATGTTTACAGCTTCAGCCCAAAAGTATTTAGGTAGGTTATTTTCGTTTATCATTGTACTTGCCATTTCTTGTAGGATTCTATTTTTTCTTTCTACAACTCCATTTTGTTGTGAAGTTCTAAGTGCTGAGAAATTATGGTTTATTCCATATTCATTACAGAATTTATCAACCTCTTTGTTTCTAAACTCCCTACCTTGATCACTTCTAAAACTTATTACATTATAACCCTTTTCATTTTGTAATTTCTTACATAATGTGATTAACATGTCACAAGCTTCATCTTTATTTGTTAGGAATAATACCCAAGTGAATTTTGAGTAATCATCCACTATTACAAAAGCATATTGTTTTCCTCCTAAGCTTAAAGTTCTAGTTGGGCCAAATAAGTTTAGGTGTAATAGTTCTAGGGGTCTTTTAGTAGATATATATTTTTTTCTTTTTAAAACTTGTTTTAACTTGCTTTCCCTTTTAGCATGCGTCACACATCTTGTCTTTTATGAATTTGGTATTTGGTAATCCTTTTACAAGATTTTTCTTTAATAATTTGGATAATAAGTTCATGCTAGCATGTCCTAACTTCCTATGCTATAGACAACTTATTTCATTCATGGCTGACAAACAAGTTACGTTTTGATTTATTAGATTCTCAAGATTTATACAATAAACATTATTTATCCTAAGAGTTATAAACAAGATTTTATTTTCTTTGGGATTCTGAATAACACATTTTTCTTTCTTAAAAGTTATTTCAAACCCTTTGTCACTCAATTGGCTAATGCTTAAGAGATTGTGTTTTAATCCTTCTACTAATAATACATTATTAATAGTAATAGAAGGTTCTTTACCTATTCTCCCGATGCCAATGATCTTACCTTTGGCATTATCGCCGAAAGTGACGTATCCTCCATCTTTTTGTTTTAGAGAGGAAAACTTAGTCTTATTGCCGGTTATGTGTCTTGAACCCCGCTGTCCAAGTACCACTTGTCCGTTGATGATGTTGTCCTAAAACATACCTATAATGGAGGATTTATTGTGTTAGTCTTTGGAACCCAAATCCTTTTAACTTTCTTTGTTTTTTTGTTAGTTCCATTATTAACTTTACATTCTTCTTGTACTTTAACATACTTCCTTTTTAGTGGGCAATCAAACATTACGTGACCTTTAGTCTTGCACATATAGCAAGTAGTGTGTTCATATTTGTTGTTTGAGGAAGTGCTAGCATAGTGCTTGGCTTCCTTCACAAAGTATCCCATGTATAATTTCTTATTCTTTTTGTTTGTTTTACCATTGTAACATATTTATTCTTTATTCCCATGTAGCCTTTGTTGTCCAATCATTTTTTCAAAATTATCTTTACCTTTTGTAAAATTATATATAATTTTTTCTTGATCTTCTACTAAGTTCTTTAGTTCATTTATTTCTAGATCCTTTCTATTCAAGTTTTCTTTATGAGTTTTGCCTAATTCTTGAGTTACTTTACTTACTTCCTCCTCTAACTTCTCAATATAAAAATCCTTTTCTTTTTCAATGGTTTTGTATGATTCAAGTTACTTCAACAGTTCTTTATTTTGATCCTTCAAGGTTATATTTCTTTTAGAAATTTTTATGAATCTTTTATGTAAGGAAAATAATTCAGCTTGTAATTTTTTGTATGAGGGCATACTATCACATGACTAGTCACAAGATTCATTACAAGATTCGGTTGAAGAGTAGTAGGAATTTACCTCTTCATCATTTGCCATAAAGCATACGTTTGCCATCTCTTGTCCACTTGACTCGTTTTCCATTTCGCTAGGGCTGGAGTCATCCCAAGTAGCCTTCATAACTTCATTCTTTTTCCTTTTGTCTTTCTTGAGCAATGGGCAGTCCGGTTTGATGTCCTGGTTTCTTACAATGATAACATATAGGAGGTTCATTTTTACTTTTATTTTATTTTCTACTTGATTCTACTTTTTCAGTTTTTCTTTTGTTGAACTTCTTAGGAAATCTTTTATTCATTCTATAAAACTTTCCTAGTCTCTTAGTGATGGATGCTAATTCATCTTGATCTAAGTCACTTGTTTCACTTTCTTCTTCACTTGAGTTGTGGCTTGATGCTTTTAGTGTAATAGATTTCTTATGCTTTGGTTCAGGATTTCTTTCTTTCAGAGCCATTTCATAGGTAAGGAGTGAACCTATGAGTTCATCTAAGAAGATGGTCTTAAGATTTCTTCCTTCAGTAATTGTTGTAGCCTTAGGTTCCCATATGGAGGGAAGGCCTCTCAAAATTTTCCTAATCATTTCATAGGTGATATAAGTTTTTCCTAAGGCACTTAAGGAATTAATTATGTTGGTGAATCTTGTGTATATACTTGATATGGATTCATCTGAATTCATCTTGAAAGCTTCATATTCGCTTATTAATATGTCTATCCTACTGTCCCTAACATCAATAGTTCCTTCATATGTAACTTCTAATTTGTCTCATATTTCTTTAGCCGTTTTACAAGCCATGACCCTATTAAATTCATTAGCGTCTAAAGCACTATACAAAACATTTATAACACTTGAGTTTATTTGAAGCATCTTATAATCTGATTCGATCATATCCTTTTTCTCTTTTGGAATATGTTTTCCATCTATTATCTTGGTGGGAATAAGGTCTTCATTCATAACTACTTCCCATGCTTTCCAATCCATGTGTTGGAGGTAGATTTGCATTCTCTTTTTCCAAAAGGTGTAGTTGTGTCCACAAAAAATTGGTGGACGAGTTAAGGATTGGCCCTCTCCAAAAGGAGCTACTCCTATGTTAGCCATTTAGATCTTTTTATAGCTTCTTGTTAGGAATTTGCTATAACTAGTCTCTGATACCAATTGAAATTAGGATAGCTTCCCAAGAGAGAGGGTGAATTGGATTTTTTCAAATTATTTCAAGTTTAATTCTTTGTTGTATATTAATAATCACAACAAGTGAATACTGTCGTGACGTCCCAGAACCCAACCTAGATGTTGGGTTCGGCTTGCGAACAGGGGAAAATAGAATGTGTATTTTAAAAATATGATTTTTCGTGAGAAACATGTGTGAAGGAGTCACCACTAACCTTTTGAAGTGTGGTTAGAACACTTGATTGCTACCCCATTAGGGGTAGAATCGGTCTACGTCACTAGAGTCGAGTTCGGGAGTACGGTTACGTAAGGGGAAGGTATTAGCACCCCCTACTCGCTCGTTCTTACGAATGGTACCAGATTAATCAAAAATTATCCCTGAAATAAACTTGACAAGCCTTTCAAAACTACTCCCTTTCAAAAATTAAAAAAATGAAAATACCATATAGGTATTCCCTTAGAACTGGGGCAATCCAATACTCTGAAGAGTCTATGCCCTTAATATTATCGGGAAGGAAAATCGAAAATAGGATACAAAATACACTCTCAGGGGTTTTGAAATATGTAAATTTTTCTAAATAGGAAAATACTATTCCGGGAGGTTTTCAAAATTTGTTCGGGATGAAAATGATTTTCTGTGCCTATTTTGTGATTTTTTCTAAGTGTAAAAATATTTTTTGTGATTTTTCCCAAACTTCAAAATAGTACAAAATCAAACCTTCAAAATCAAAGTGTGAAAATATTTTTTGGATTTTTGAGAATTTTGTGAATTTTCTAGATATATATAGTAGTATATAGGTGAAATAGAGAGAACAGGGGTGAATCGATTCGGGGGATGATGAACTAGTCAAATATTGATCGGTTCGAAAAAAATCAGTTTAAGGTCTTGGTTGAAACCATGGTAGTACACGTTGTCTTACGCATGGGCTGTGTGTGTTAGTGCGTGTGAATCGTATGTGAAATAGTGTGTGAACAGCGTGTGTGAAATAGTGTGTATTTTTAATTGTGTGTGATGTGTGTGTAAGTCGGTATGTGTGTGAGAGGGATTTAGTGGGGTGTGTGTCAGTGTGTGGGAGGGTGTGTAGCTGTGCAATCAGTGTGCGTTTTAGCGTGTAGCAGTGTGTGTGTGCCCATTGGTGTATTGGTGTGTGCGCGTGAGGCAGTGTATTTTTTTTTTTTTTTTGAAATATGCATCAGTATCCACACGTCCATTTTACGGTCCACACGTGACTAATCCTGCACCCTTTGAAGTTGATCCCATAACTCTAAAGGAAGAGTAAATTTAGGAGATTAGGAACAGAAACGAACAGGGGAGGGTATTTTAGTATGTAAAGCAGTGTGTGGGTTTGGGGTGACAGTGTAGACGTGTATTTGTGTGTACAGGGCCATGCCAGAGCAGGGGGGTTCACCGCGGCTGTACAGGGGTGGCTGGCCGTGGACGTTACCAGCAGTGGTGAGGACGAAGGGGTGTACTCTCTCTGTGGGTGACTGAGTTCTCGGCTGGCAGCAGATTGCTGCTGTGGAGGATCCAAGAGATGGGAGTGAGAGAAGGAGATGAAGGAGAAGAGAGTCCCGGTGAGGGGCAATGCTCGTGGGGTAGGTTGGTGGTGCTGCCGTGACAGAGACCGAGAGAGAGTGAGAGTTAGGGGAATCTCAAGTTCGTGTGCTGTGGGTTCCGTGGGTGAGGCCGAGAGACAGAGGGATGGGAGCTGGTTGCAGGTGGGAAGCTGAGTTACTGGGGGGAGATGGAGAGGTGAGAGGGCGGTGACAGGGAGCTTCGAGAATAGCCGGAGTGGGTGTGGTTGTGCAAGAGTCTGAGGAGGCTGTGGTCTATCCGAGAAGTAGAGGGGGCTGGGGACTGAGCTCCAGCGAGCTAGCCGAGCTGGTACATGAGAGAGAGTGGGAGAGAGCTGGAGAGGCTTCCGATGGAGGAAGAGAATGGTTGAGAAAGAGACCCGGGTGGAAGTTGGGGAGTGCCAGAGAAAAAGGAAAAAAATTCAGACCCCCTTTCGGCCTTGCGTGAGAAATCAGATCAGCTGGAGACCTCTCTCCTGCTCTGCGGATGCGTGAACTGTGGTCTTATATAGGAATTGGGTGGTGCAATTTTGGCGCCAAAATCTGTCTTTCTGCGATGGCCTAACGGGATCCCTGACAGGGAATATTTTTTAACGTCTTCCTCCCTGCGCATTTGATATTTTGGGATTTTTATTCGCCCCCTAAGAGTTTGATTCTCCACTTGATGCGCGGGGAGCCTTGGGAGGTGCTTCCAGATGGCACTTGGAGATTGGGTGAACCTAAAATTTTCCTTTTTTGTTTTCTTATTATATTTTTTATGTGGATGTATTTTCCTTCCAATTTTATTTTCCCAAAAGTGACTCGGTTAAAAATTCACTGAGACCCTAATTAAAATATCAGGGCTTGATTAAAATTCACCCAGACTCAATTAAAATTCACTGGGATATCCAAAATTCACCAAGATTCAGTTAGAATTTTGGGAGTCAATTAGAATGTTGAAACACAATTAAAATTCGTTGGGACTCAAAAATTCATCCGGATTCAAGAATTCACCGGGATTCGATCAAATCCTCCCATTCTCAGGATTCAAGTTAATTCTTCATACGCCGGGTTTCCTAAAAAATAGCCTTGTTAAAATTGGGGTGTCAACAAATACAAAAACAATTCAACCACAACCAATCAATAAGATAATCAAAATTTTGTTCTTTGCAACAATAGTCCTATAATAAATTGTAAAGCACGCTGAATTTATGTAAGCCCTGTGTTTATTCCAAACTCACAATTCTTTTTTGTGTTTAGCTTTTAAACAAACTTTCAGATTATTAAATTTAAGATGATCAACCAATATAGTCCTTTTCAGTTTCTGTAATTAATGCTGATCAAGCCAAAACAAATTATCCTCCAGTCTATTTAACAATCATACACTCAGAATTAACAATTCAAAGCATACACGCAAGTTGTAAGTATTGCTAAAAAATAAGGAGTAAGGAAGAAAAGAGAGATACAAGGTTTTACGAGGTTCGGCTTATACCCAGCCTATGTCCTCGCCTTTGGCAAACCACCAAAGGATTCACTAATTCAATTCCGTTGACAAGTGGAATAATACCGATTACAATCACTCCTTCCATTAGGCTAGAGTCTGCCTCTCCAAATGAAATTCCCTCGTTTGGTCCAACGAATCTACAGCCCTGAATCGTTTATAAATAAGAACTAAGATAGAGAAAAGTTTGTGTACAAGAAAATACTCTCACAGCAGAGTAGGTTAGTACAACATTCAGTACAATAATACTTCAAAATAATTGAAATATAAAAGAATTTGAAACTCAATACTCAATTTAAATCACCAAATATCTTCCAAGTATTGAAAGATTTAGACTTTGAAGGCTTTACTTCAAAGTTTTTATCAGCAATAAGTCGGTAGTTGAAGATGGATGAATACAAGAGAATTTAAAAGCTTTTTAAAAGAGTTTTGATTGCTGGAAATTTCTTGGTATAAAAATCTTTGAAGTTTAAGGCTATTTATAGATGTTTAAAAGTAATTTCTTACTCCCAAAGTTTCCTTGAAATAGTTTCCAAGTTTTTCAAAATAATAGTGTCCAAAAAATCTATTTAAAAATTCTTTCCGTTGAGAGTTTTTAAGCCAACGTTCGAGCGGCAGTCGCTTGTCATAGAATAAACTCACAACACAAAACACTGGCAGTCACCTGCCAGAACTAAGGCAATCGCCTGACATGACCACCCAGGCGCTTGGCTATGTTCAGGTAGTCACCTGGCATGACCACCTAGGCGCCTGACTATGTTCAGGCAGTCGCCTGGCATGCTACTGTCTCTTTGAAAAATTCTTCATTTAATTTCACAATCGCCTGCCACAAGAGGACAGTCGCCTGGCCCTTCTGGTTTTTCTTAAAAATATATTTCTGAGTTTCTTTTGATTTTGTGAGAGTTTCAATTTAGTTTATACTTGAAACTAACTTAAAGTACTTACATACAAACATCCTTAAAACTTTATTCTATTGATCTTCAAGTAAGTCCTTGTTCTTCCATTATCTTTGAGTTTCTGATTTTTTTTTTTAGCTTCCATCAAATTATCTTGAATCCTCATGCTCTTCAAGACCTTTCTTGATTCATAAACTTTATCATCCTTTTGAGTTTTATCACTAGCTTTAAGCTTTTCCTTTTTCCTTAAAAACTTTCACTTAAACCACATTAAACACATCATGATTTGTTATCATCAAAATAAAAATTGTAAGCCTTGTTAGGCCAACAGTGAGCACTAAGAATATTTTGAACAAGAAACTGTGTATTAAGGATTGCTGGCTAAATAATAATTGGAACTTTGATTTAGTACTAGAATTGGTTGGTGTCGATAAAACAAGAGAAATTTTGCACCAAGTGCCGGCGGGTAAAAGTGGGCAGGATATTTTTGTTTGGAAGCTTGCCCCTGACAGTAATTTTTCTACAAAAACGGCTTGGGAGGCAGTGAGGAACAGAAGTGATAATTTTATGTGGAATGATTGGTTTTGACAATCTTTTTTACCCAGAAGAATCTTAATGTGTTTATGGAGAGCTTAATTTAGATGCTTGGTTGTAGACGATAGAATTCAGGCTAAAAGAATATCGATGGCTTCGGCTTGTGATTGCTGCATTCAGAGAAGTCAGGAAAACATTGATCATATTCTTTCTTTAGGTGAGGTGGCTTCAGATGTTTGGCGTCGGGCTAGTGTGGCATTGGGGATTCCTTTCCAAAGATCCCTTCCTTGGAAAAACAAAATGGCAAATTGGTTCCACTATGCTCAAAAATTGTCTATTAAAGGTATTTTAATCAGGCCGATTCCGTGTTTGATTACGTGGTGTCTCTAAAATCGAAGATGTAAAGCGAGAATGGAAGGAGTTTGTCAAAGTGTATATCAGATGTGGAGAAATGTTCGATTTTGGGTTAGTTTTATTACTGAGAGTACCAATTCTTTTCAAAAATTGAAGAAGTCAGATATTAAGATTTTGAATGAGTTTCAAATTAAGCATCAGGGAGTTTGCGAAAGGCTTGAAAAAATTGTTTCATGGGTTAAACCTCCAGTAGGGTGGATAAAACTTAATTGTGATGGTAGTTCTAGGGGCAATCCGGGTACTTCAGGAGGTGGAGGAATTATTCAGGATTGCCATGGCATGGTAAAAGTAGCTTTTTCAAGTTATTTTGGCAATGGAACAAATAATAGTTCGGAATTAAAAGCAACCAGAGAAGGAATTCGTTTGTGCAAATGTTTGCATTATTTGAATGTGATTATTGAAAGTGACTCGCGAATTGTAGTTGATTGGCTTCGAAAAGGTAGATGTACTTTGTGGTATATTTGGGAATTTCGGAAAGAGCTCATGGTGGAGCTAGAAGGAGTGAACGTCATGATGAGACATCAATATAGGAAAGATAATAGTGCGACTGATTTTCTTGTTAAAGAAGGAGATGTGAGAAATAATGTAAGTTATAAAGAATAACACCTTCTACCACGTTATCTAAAAGGTATTCTTAGGATGGATAGGTGGGGTATCATTTATGTTCGTCGTTAGTTCAACTCTAATGTTTTGTTTGGTATATTTTGTTTAGAGTTTGGTTGTGTTTATGTTTTTTTATCTTCTTTGTTAGTTTTGTTTAGTTTTGTTATCCTAATTTGGCTGGTTGTTGGTGTTGGTTTTTTTGTAATTTCGCTTTTATTTTATCTTGTAATCACAGTATTTCTCCACAAAAAGTGAGGGCATATTAATAAATAAATGGAGGTGCAACCTCATTTCTTGAAAAAAAAAAAAAAATACTAAATCGTCTAGAAGTTGCAATCCAAACAACAAATTAAGTCAAATTCTAGATAATAGTTTTGGTATACAAACTGAAAGATTAATTTTATTTTTGCTCACCCAACATTACATTGAAGTTGCCTACAAAGATGTAGCGAGATTTCTGCTTTTATCATTTCAATTGCTGTGTACTCTCCAAACATATTGGAAGTGAATCATGTTATGAGCAAAAAATTAAGAGAAGAATCTTTTAAATGTAAGAAGATTGTAAGGTCCATCTAGTAGTACAATATTTGATTAGTTAATGCAAATTTAGCTAAAGTTTTAATATGAAGATTAAAAAAAAAAGAAAAACCAAACTTGTAAAATAAAAAGACTAAAATGTCCCTATGTACATTCCACATGATCTTTCTTTTAACCGTGGGATGAATGAAACTTATACTCACCATGAATAAAGCTAAATGAGACATAGGCTCCATTTAAAAAACCAATAAGAATGACATAGTTCAATTATTGGAGAACAAGCATGTATCTATAAAAAAAAAAAAAAATGATGGGCATACATATCATTATGAAACAATATCAAAACATTGATAGTGAACAAAGCTAAAACATCATCAAACGAAAAAAAATTAAAAGAGAACAAGAAAACCAAAGGATGAATATATTCAAAATATAGGTGGTCATACCCTGCATTTGCAAACAAATTATAAAACAACAGCAAAATTGAGTAAAAAATGGTATAAATTAATTATAAAGTATAAACTTGCATTAAACTACCACACCAACTAGACATTACATAATATGAACTTAAAGGATTAATGCAAGTTAATATTATAAAAAGAAGCAGTAGGAACTGAAGAAGAAGATGTGACGACTTACTAGTTTGAAAATCGAAGCAGCCCGATCACTCACAAAGGCTCAAACCTCGATGACAAAGGGCTCCTATTGGTTTGAAGGCCCGAACCTCTACATCAATATCATTATCAATTTGCATATCACACACACACACACACACACACACACACACACACACACACTATCACACGCTCACAGACACAGACACACAGACACACAGTCACACACCGACACACAGTGTCACACACTCACACACACACACACACACACACTCGTACACGCACACGCAAGAAGAAGGAGAAGAGAAAAGAAGAAGAAGAAGAAGAACCTGGGAGCAGGGAAGCTTGGCAGCAACAGCGGCGGTGGCGGTGGGAGGAGGAAAGAATGACGGAATGTGGCCAGAGACGACATGCATAGGGAGGAAGAGGAAAGGAGTCTTAGTCGCCAGCGGCTAGGGGTGGGGGTGGGACGAGTGTTTGGCACATAGGGAGGAGGAGGGAAGAGGAGAGAATGGGAGGGGGGGGGATGGGGGAAATCCGCGTTGGCTAGGGTTTTAACATTTTAGAGTATTAGTGACAGTTTTAGACTGTCACCAATATTCTAATAAACCGTCACTAATAGTTAAATAAATTGTTTATATATTTTTTAATAAAGAAAATACTATTTGTGACGGTTATGAAAATTATCACTAATAGTAAAATAAATTATTTATGTGTTTTTTAATAAAGAAAATACTATTAGCCAAAAAAGCATGCAGCAAATGGCAAAACACTATCGAACTTCTAAATAAATATTAAGAAACATGCCGCAAGTAAATTCACCCATAGAATATTAATATTCTGTGAGGTTTATGCCTAGTTGATCTCCTAAATGCTTTCAAAAATTCCCTAGGAAAAATAGTTAATGTACAATTGATCGGTGCAAAACTGCAAGTGCACAGTATTGTAGTTTTATAGTAAAGTGATAAGAAGAGTATCATCCTCAGGGATTAGTGACTTACTTTGCCAAGTATCAAAATTATACTAATCTTGACTTTATTTAGAAAAAAAATTAAGATTTTTTTTTTCTTTTTGTAAGTGCAAATTCAAATAAAATCACTTTAAAGAAAATATTCAAAGGAGAATGAAATTGTTTGCTCAAGTATCAAATTAATGAGAAAGAAAACTTTTAGGAAATTGATTTCACCTAGTATCTCACTATGCTTTACTAATCTAGCTAATGAGATTTCATTTTCTGTGTTTGTTAGCTAATCTTCAATTCTTCCCAAAAGCTTCTTTCGATAGTCAATTGGAAACTATTCTTGTTCATTATTTAACATAAGAGTATACAAATTAATAAAACAAGAATACCATAAGACTCACGATTTTAATACTACATAGGTTCATACAAGTCTTTCGATATCTATATTTACCTATGCCGAAATATCCAAGATCTATCCTATAATTTCCTTTTTCGATAGCAAATCACAGGATTGGAATTATTAATTAATGGTCAGTTAATCAAAAGCAATAAGCTCAGAATAAATCAGACAAACATGGAAGAAAATTACTTCAGATTAGTATAGAAAAGAAAGCTATAGTTTGAAACTAGATTACATCGTTTTCCTAGAAATAAGAAAATTGGTTCATCCTGAAAATTAAATCCCACATAAATGAATTAACCATATTTTCTTTTCTCATAAAAGAGAAATCAACACACAATCTCAGTTGAAGCCTGCTACTGCGTTCGTGCTTCAAGAACCTCCCAAAAACTGCTACCCGAACCCCCCATGTTTATTGTGTGTGTTTCTTTTTCTTTAGCACTGCCTCCTCAGAAAAGAAGTCCTCTGCCCCCTTGTGCGGCCTCCTATGTAGCCTTTCCAAAAGAAGACCTCCCAGAATAAATTGAAACCTTACCTTTTTTTTTTTTTAATCCTTTATGCGCCTCACCCCCAACTCTCACATTGCATGGCTGGGTCACATCAAGACCCGGCCTCGCCTTTTTTTTTTTTTTTTTTTTGTTTCAGCGCACACTCCAAAAGCTTGTACACGACCCACACTCTTTGGTTTTCTTCTTTTGATTGAAGGTGTGCATGGCCCAATTTCAAAGTCCAGCTTCTCTTTTTTTTTTTAATTGTTTGAAAGCCCAACTGCCAATCACTTTGCATGCACATGTGGCCTCCTTTTATTCCTCCTCTAAAATAACCCTAGCAAAAGAGAATAAACACCCCAGGCACTAATTTTGACTTTTCAAAATTAGAACATACATACACACACACACACACACACACACAAACACACATGTAGACACCTTATTTTTATCCTAACCAAATAGAACAAGGGGTCCCTTCTCATTACATTATTATTATTATTATTATTATTATTATTATTATTATTACCTTATTTTTATTATCATTATTATTTATTAGTATTTTTATTATCATTATTATTATTTTTTTATTTTTATTATTATTATTACTTTACTATTATTATTTTTATTATTATTTTTTTATCATTTTTATTATTTCTATATTATTATTACTTTACTATTATTATTTCTATTTATTATTATTATTATTATTATTATTATTTTTCATATTATTATTATTATTATTATTATATTCATTGTTACCATAAAAGTATAAAATTAAATAAATAAATAAATAATAAAAAATAAAAGGGGGCGACATCATGCTAGGGTTTTGAGTTTTGTTTTCTATATAAAGAAGAAAGGCTCGCATACAAAGAGAGGGGGGGGGGGGGTGGGGGGAAAAAAAAAAAACAAACCTTCTTCTTCTTCTCTTCCTCTTATTCTTCTTCTTCTTCTTCCCGAGCCCTGACTGACAGCCTCCATCGTTTTGTTTTGCCCTCTCTCATTCTCTCTTGAAGTCCTCAGCCCGCTCTCTCCGGCGTCACCCCCAGCTCGGCCGTCAGCCCAGCCATCTTCACGTCCACCGCTACCACCATCCCGGCCGAACCCAGAAGCTTCGGCATTCCACCTCTTCAACCAGCGTTCCTCGACAACCTCTGCATAGCTCCGGCATCACCACCATCTCCGGTCATCTTCATCCTCTTCCAGCAACGTCCGGGACCACACTAGTTCATAGCCACGACTCCACAGCAGCAGACACCGCCCAGAGCCTCCATCTTTCCTCCGGAGGCCACCGTCCTCTTCGCAGCTCCGACGACTGCAACAGCGGCAGCCTCCAGCCATCAACTCCGGCAATTCACCACTTCACGACCATTTTTTTCCAGACCCATCACTCTGCACACACAGCACACACTGCAAACACACATTGCACACACACTGCAAACACACATAGCACCCTTGCTAGGAGTTTTCTGCACCCACACACACACACACACACTTGTCTCTGTTCCCTGCACACACATGTATGGTTTTTTTTTATTGTACATCCTTGTTTATTATATTCTGAGATACTGAAATGGTTGTTTATTATGTATATGCATATATATATATATATATATATATATATATATATATCTATATATATATATGTATCTATATATATATATATATCTATATATATATATATATATATATATATATTCTGATTTTGTTTAGATGTTAATATCTAAGGGTAGGTTTTTCATGGTTTATGCTTGGGTGGTGTGTGATTTTGTGTATGGTTATTCTTAGTGCTATTATATGTGTTTCTCAATATTATGCTCATGTTATATTCATTATAGAATTTCTAGTTTTATTATATATTTATTTTGTAATATTATCAAAATGTGTATAAGAGGGTTCTAATATTTAAAGCTTGAGTTTTTATTGTATGAGTGAGTGAACTTTGATATTGTATATTATTGTTAAAGTTTTGTTTGTTCGTTTTTCCCGTATTTTCATGTATTTATTATTATTATAAAACGTGTTGATTATTTTGCGTTTAGGGTTTTTGTCTTAATTAAGGTTCATATGTGGGGTTATTATTATTTTGTATATTTAGTGTTTATTTCATATGTAGCATATTAATTTTTAAGGATTGTACATCAATTTTTGATTTGATTTCTTTCCATAATTTCCCATTTGATGGTCATATTGGATATTTACATATTAGTATTAACTTTAAATTGTTTCCATAGTTTCACAGCTTGCTTACCCTTTGTATAATTACCTGCTAATCTTAGGGTTACTTGATTTAATTTGATGAGTAGATTGTTTCCTTAGTTTTGGTAATTTTGTTTCTATATGTATTGATTGTGTGTTCCCATTAGGTAAGTTGCTTTTATATTTAGTATGATAATAAATAGAATATTATGGTATTACTATTATACTTATATTAGGTATTATCTATTAAGATATTCTTTTTTTATTTCTAATATATATGGTATTACCTTTTATGATGTCTTTAGTATTTTGATACATATATTGTCTCATGATAATTTGTTACTTATTATGCTATTATTATATATTAAAACCTCCCATACTAATATTTTCCTATAAAAAATTTAATACAATTTCAAAATTTGGGAGTATATTTTCTTAAGTATTTTCTTAATTTTTATCCTTATGATTTTAATGCTACGGTATGAGCTTTCGAGTTTCACGTACCTTTAGTTCTGAGGGAATATATATAGTACATATATTTTTATATGATTCACTTATTTATTTATTATTTTATTTATTTATTTATATTGTATGTATATTTGTAAATCTACTAATACAGGAGTAATGTGAAAGACTTTTTAAATTAACTTAGGGATAATTCCAAATTACCGTTCGTAAGAACGGGCGCGTAGGGGGTGCTCGTACCTTCCCCTCGCATAACCGAACTCCCGACCCCAGTTCTGGTAACGTAGACCCACTCTATCCTTAACGGAGTAGTAATCATGTGTTCTAACGACACTAAAAGGTTAGTGGCGACTCCGATGTTCTTTGTTTTTCTTGAAAATTATAAACAATATTTTTATTTCGCTGCCCGGGGCTTCCGCGCTTCGGGACGTCGCAACAACAACACACACACACACACACACACACATATATATATATATATATATATATATATATATATATATATATATATATTTCTTTGTGATTTTTCTTTAAATGTCCAAAATTGCTTCAACACAACTCCATACGCATGTGTCACGAGCCCAGGCTCAGCTTCAAACATAGTTATGTTTCACGTCAAGCCGGATGCACTTCAAATCTAAGACAAAATTAAATGACCGCAGTGAAGCCTAAAATTGGCAAAAACTAAATAAAATTAGACCAAAATTTAAAGTTAAGGAGTGTCATTTATTCTAATATATGCCAGTTATCAAACACGCCCAAACTTAAAACTTTTTTTGTCCTTAAACAAAATAAAACCAATTAAAAGACTACTGTAGACAATATCAACTAGAGCCCATAGAGTGGTATCATCACTCAACAAGCCATGATTTGAATTTAGATTTCATCACTAGTATCTTACTCTTTTAATATCAAAGAAAATCAATAAAAAATTTAGCTATTTGTCAAGCAAGAGTTAGGTGTTTACTTCAACCTAAAGCTAAGACCTTGAGTGTGTGTGTGTGATATAGTCAATTTAACTCCAAACCACCAACAAATTCAAATAACAATAGAACAACTAAAACCAAAAGAATTCTCCAAAACATAATCCCATAAGTCCAATTTTCAGAAATCCTCTCCACTAATGTAGTCAAATATCAAAATCAATGATCAAAAGGTCTTTAATCAAGGTAGTAATGACAGGCCACTGGGTGAGGGCTACGAAAGAAATGGATAAGGAAAATTAAAACAAACTAGGAAAAATACTTGGTGGAAAGAACAATCAAAAAGATATCCCTAGAATTCAAACCATAACTCTCTCTCGACAATATGCTCATATTGATGACAATATTGTTGTTGTTATAATCAATGAAGTAGTATCAAATATACCTTTAACAAAATCTGAAGTGATCCATACTCCACTTATTGAGTCTTTTTTTCTTTCTTTCTTTTCTTTTCTTTTCCTTTTTTTTTTTTGAAGAAAATTTATCTTTAAATGTAAAAATCCACCAAAGTATTGTCTCAAAATGTAAAGGTAAATTTTTATTCTAATATATGCCAATCATCAAACACCCCCAAACTTAAAACTTTTTTTGTCCTCAAACAAAAGAAAACCAACTAAAAGACCACTATAGACAATATCAACTAGAGCCCATGGAATAGTATCATCACTCACCAAGCCACGATCTGAATTTAGATTTCATCACTAGTATCTTACTCTTTTAACATCAAAGATGGCAAGAAAATGAATCAAAAAATTAGCTATTTGTCAAGCAAGAGTTAGGTGTTTACTTCAAAAGCTAAGACCTTGAGTGTGTGTGTGTGTGTGATATAATCAATTTAACTCCAAACCACCAGAAAATTTAGATAACAGTAGAACAATTGAAACCAAAAGAATTCTCCAAAACATAATCCCATAAGTCAAATTTTCAGAAATCCTCTCCACTAATGTAATCAAACGCCAAAATCAAAGATCGAAAGGTCTTTAATCAAGGTTGTAATGACAGGCCACTGGGTGAGGGCTACGAAAGAATGGATAAGGAAGATTAAAGCAAACTCGGAAAAATACTTGGTGGAAAGAACAATCAAAAAGATATCCCCACGATTCAAACCATAACTCTCTCTCGACAATATGCTCATACTAATGACAATATTATTGTTGTTATAACCAATGAAGTAGTATCAAATACACCTTTAACAAAATCTAAAGTGATCCATACTCCACTTATTGAGTTTTTTTTTTTTTTCTTTTCTTTTCCTTTTTTTTTTTTTGAAGAAAATTTCTCTTTAAATGTAAAAATCCACCAAAGTATTGTCTCAAAATGTAAAGTTAAATTCATGGTTTTTCAGGCTTTGACGGGAATGATTTATGTAGTTAAAAAAACAAATAAAGGCTTATGTAACATGAGGCTCAAGGGTATTGACTAAGGAAATGCACCATGCAATGATGATATGATAATCAGGACAGCTACGAAAGCTTGTTTTGGTTATGACAAAAAAAATTTGCCTAGATCATTTCTCTAATATTTGGTATCAACTAGGATTTTGCCTCAAGGATCCATCATCAGATTCTAGAGCAAAGCAGGATTGAACTCCTCTGACCCAATCAATTCTACTAATTCTCTTTATAAGCAAAATGGAATAGAGAAAAAAAAATGACTATGCGAAATTATGTTCAAGGAGATTTAAATCAAAATACCCACAAAACTCAGCTTGACATAAAAGAAATTTTTGAAAAATTTTCTCAATCCCATCCTCAATCACAAATTTTAGAGTCATAAAGAATTCAATCATACTCAAATACATGTTTGGTAAGAGAATCTAACAACTCAAGACTTATAAATCACAAGTAAAGAAAAAAATCATAAGAAAAATAAACATAACCCATAATCAGGAAGACCAAATCACACCACCAAACTTAAACTAAACAATGTCCTCATTGTACTTCAAAAGTGAGAAAGATTGAAGAAAAGAAAGGAGCTTCCCTGGTTTCTTGGTGAATCAGTCGAAGAATTAAATTTCCAACTCTTTGTTCATGCTAGATAAACCTACATAAAAAATCCAAATTATTCAACAATGAATAACTAAACAAATAAAGTAGTAAAAATAAAAGAATAAACGAAAGGAAAATTATTTGGGTTGCCTCCCATAAGGACTTGTTTTAACATCTCCAGCCAAAATTTTCAATCTTCATCAATTAGGATCTCCAAGAGAAATAAATGCACAGTTCCTCTCCATTTGTTTTCCATAATAGTGCTTCAATCTTTGACCATTAACTCTGAATATATTCCATGTCTTTTCCTTCAAGTCTATTGCTCCAAAAGGGAAAACTTTGTCAATTGTATAAGGACATGTCCATCTTGACCGTAACTTGCCCGGGAGGAGTTTTAATCGTGAGTTGAAGAATAGAACATGCTGTCCTGGAGCAAACTCACGCCTAAGAATCTGTTTGTCATGCCACTTTTTCGTCCGTTCTTTGTAGATTTTTGCATTTTCATACGCATCACCTAAGAAGGCATAGCGAAGATGCTCACGTAATTGCTTCAACTCTGGAGTTATAGGTTGTTGCGTCTTTTCTTTAGAAATTACAGAATCCGTATTTACTACCATAGGTTCTAGCCTCCCCACTTCATTGCTAAACGTTGTATCCTACTACAAGGATCGTTCTAAGTGATCAGCTAGTACATCTTCTTGAAAGGCTTCTTCTACACATTGCTAAATGACATATACCCAAAAGCAAGTTCTTGGATCTTCAAGGAATTTCATGGCTTGGTAGATGTTGAACATGACCTCTTCCTTGTCCACTCTTAATGTTAACTCTCCCTTTTGAACATCAATTAAAGCCCTTCCAGTGGCCAAGAATGGTCGACCAAGAATTAGTGGGACTTCTTGGTCTTCCTTCATATCTAACACCACAAAATAAGTAGGAAAAATGAATTTTTCCACCTTTACCAATACGTCTTCTATGATTCCACATAGATACTTGATGGGTCGCTCTGCTAGTTGCAAAGAAATGGTTGTTTGTTTCATCTCTCTAAGTCCCAATTTCCTGCAAAAAAAAAGTGGCATAAGATTAATGCTAGCTCCAGTATCACATAAAACTTTATCAAAAAATGAATTTCCAATAGTGTAAGGCAAAATGAAACTCCTTGGATCTTTTAATTTTTAAGGCAATTTCTTTTGAAGAATAGCGTTACACTCTTCAGTAAGCTTAACAGTTTCAAACTCCTCCAACCTTCTTTTCTTGGAAATGATGTCCTTCAGAAATTTGACATAGTTTGGCATTTGTTTCAAGGCATCTGCAAAAGGAATGTTTATGTGAATTTTCTTAAAAATATCCAAAAACTTAGAAAATTGCTTATCTAACTTTTGTTTTTGAAAACGTTGATGATAAGGAAGTGGAGTAGAGAGAATAGGAGGATTATCAGGGAATGAATTTGCTGGAGGCGTGTCCGTCTCTCCTGTTGTATCATCCACAATTTCCTCTTCTTCCACTTTATTCTTACTTTGGCCATTATTTTCAGTTGTAGGGGTGGACATGGTTTCCCTTGCTGGTGACTTCCTAACTTCTCTTCCACTCCTAAGTGTGATAGCATTGCATTGTTCCTTTGGATTCACTTATGTATTGCTACGAAAAGTTTCTCTTTGTTGGGCATTTATGGTCGTGGCCAGTTGCCCAATTTGCATTTTAAGATTCTTCATGGCGGCTCCCATATTACTATAATGAGTCTCAATGTTATCTTGACGTGAATTTGTCTTTTTAAACCTTGTTTTTAAAGATATCATGGCATCCTCAAGCGACATATGCTTCTCACTTTGTTGACTATCAAATCCTAAAGGAGGTTGTAGCATATTCTTTGTATTTCCATAAGACAAATTCTCATGATTTCGAAGCCCTGGATGGTAATATTGTGGAATAGGATTACCATGATAGTTGTAGTTTTGGTTGTTAATGTATTAAACCTATTCTTAACTAGCTTCATTGCTCAGATCTGTCCTACTTGTAGCTGCCACATATTCTGCCCTTTGTGGTATCCTTTGGGTTGTCAAAGCTGAAATATGATGGGTTAGAGAAGCAGCTTGAGCTGAAAGGGCAGCAAATGGCTCCAATTCATGAATCCTAGCAACTTTCTTAGCCATAATTCTTTTGGTTGGCCATCGATAGTTATTTGAGGTCTTTTCTTCCAAAAGAGAGGTAGCACCCTCAGGTGTCTTTGACATCAAAGTTCCCCCGGACACATCATCAACTAAAGTCCGAGTTTGCCCATTTAACCCATTATATAACATCTAAATTTGCAACTAATCCAGCAATCCATGTTGTGGGCTGCGTCGAATCAAATATTTATATTTTTCCCATGCTTCATAAAGTGATTCAAAATCATTTTGCCTGAATTGACCAATCTCACTCCCGAGTTGGGCTATTTTTGCAAGAGGAAATAATTTAGCCAGAAATTTTTCTGTCATGTCCTACCAACTAGTGATACTTCCCAGTTGTAGAGATTGTAGCCAACCTCTTGCCTTGTCCCTAAAAAAAAAAAGGGAACAATCTCAGTCTAATGGTATCTTCAGTAACACCATTGATCTTTATAGTGTCACAAATCTCCAAAAACATCGCCAAATGGATATTGGGATCATCAAGTGGCGATCTGCTAAATAAGGTTTGTTGCACCATGCTGATCAAGGCAGGTTTGAACTCAAAGTTGTTGGCATTAATGGTCTAACGTCTAATACCCAAGCAGTTGTCATTCACAACTGGCCATACATAATTGTTCAAGACGCGTGGCTGCACATTCTCTTGTCCGTTCTCCATGGCTAGTACCTTCTTCTTTCTTAGTGCTCTGAGAGTTCTTTCAACCCCAAATCAAAAGGAGTAATGTCACGAGTTCTAACACGACACATTCAACATCAAAAGCACACTTGAAAAAAAAAAGATAAAATAAAATAAAAAGAAAGAAAGAAAATAAAATATGAAAATAAATTCTAAATTAAAACCAAGATTACTTTGTATCAATATTGGAAACAATAAGAAGAAATCAATCTGCGGCAATGGCGCAAAAAACTTGATCGGTGTAAACCTGCAAGTACACAATATCGTAGTTTTATAGTAAATTGATGAGAAGAGTATCATCCTCAGGGATTCGTGACTTACTTTTGCCAAGTGCCAAATTATACTAATCTTGACTTTATTTAGAAAAGAAATTAAGATTTTTTTCTTTTTGTAAGTGCAAATTGAAATAAAATCACTTTAAAGAAAATATTCAAAGGAGAATGAAATTGTTTGCTCAAGTATCAAATTAATGAGAAAGAAAACTTCTAGGATATCAATTTCACCTAATATCTCACTATGCTTTACTAATCTGGCTAATAAGATTTCATTTTCTCTATTTGTTAGCTAATCTCCAATTCTTCCAAAAAGTCATTTTTGCTAATCAATTGGAAACTATTCTTGTTCATTATTTAACATAAGAGTATGCAAATTAATAAAGTAAGAATATCATAAGACCCACGATTTCAATACTACATAGGTTCATGCAAGTCTTTCGATCTCTATATTTACCTATACCGAAATATCCAAGATCTATCTTATAATTTCCTCTTTCGATAGAAAATCACAGGATTAAAATCATTTAATTAATGGCTAGTTAGTCAAAAGCAATAAACTCAGAATAGATCAGACAAACATGGAAGAAAATTACTTCAGATTAGCATAAAAAAGAAAGCATAGTTTGAAACCAGATTACATCGTTTTCCTAGAAATAAGAAAATTAGTTCATTCTGAAAATTATATCCTACATAAATGAATTAACCATATTTTATTTTCTCATGGGAATGAAAGAGAAATCAACACATAGTCCCAACCGAAGCCTGCTATGTTCGTGCTTCAAAACTTCCCAAGAACTGTAGCCCAAACCCCCCAAGCCTGCTGTGCATGTTTCTTTTTCTTCAGCGCAGCCTCCTCAGAAAAGAAGTCCTCTGCCCCCCGTGCAGCCTCTTGTGTGGCCTTTCCAAAAGAAGACCTCACTAAATAAATTGAAACCCTACCTTTTTTTCTTTTTTCTTTTTTCCTTTATGCGCCTCACCCCCAACTCTCACATTGCATGGCTAGGTCACATCAAGACCCGACCTCACCTTTTTTTTTTTTTAAGTGCACACTCCAAAAGCTTGTACATGGCCCACACTCTTTGGTTTTCTTCTTTTGACCAAAGGTGTGCATGGCTCAATTTCAAAGTCCAATTTTTTTTTTTTTTTTAATTGTTTGAAAGCTCAGCTGCATATCACTTTGCATGCACATGTGGCCTCCTTTTATTACTCCTCCAAAATAACCCCAGCAAAAGAGAATAAACACCCCAACCACTAATTTTGACTTTTCAAAATTAGAACATATATATATATATATATATATATATATGTTTATATATTTTTCTTTGTGATTTTTCTTTAAATGTCCAAAATTGCTTCAACACAACTCCATACACATGCCTCACGAGCCCAAGCTCAGCTTCAAACACGGTTACATTTCACATCAAGCCGGATGCACTTAACACAGCCACAACGCACGACTTTGGGTCTTTTTTTCTTCAAATCTGAGATAAAATTAAATCACGGTAGTGAAGCCTAAAATCGGCAAAAAATAAATAAAATTATGCCAAAGTTTAAAGTTAAGAAGTGGTCATTTATTCTAATATATGCCAGTCATCAACAATTAAGGCAAAGGGTCAAGGGGTAATAACAATACTAAGCAATTGAATTGATAAACATTTTAAATTCTTACCGAATCATACCACCATGAATGACACTTCTTAGCCGTCACTAATATAAAAACTATTAGTGATGTTCTTTCTTTTCAAGAATTCTACTTAATTAAGGACATGCCCTTCTCGTTGTATTTTAATTTCAACTCGATGATCCAAATTCTCATTTTTAGTGTCAGGAAGACTAGCTAAGTTAGCCAAAACATTATTTTTTTTTTTTTTTTGCTTCTAGATAATATCAACAACTATTTTTATCTGTCCACTACTACGAACATAGACTCCGACTGGCTGGCCCTTCTGAAATGTAATCATCTTCACAAGCAACCCACCTTTGCATAGATATTTGAACAAAGCGCGCTGTTTCTTTTTCATGCATCCCATTTCTTTTTATTGTGATGAACAGTTTCAGAAGATCTCCCAAACTCTATTGCATTTTAAAAAACCAGTCTAATCATTGCAGAACTTCACCACATGCAGCTCCCCTAGTCTGTACATGGTCATTCGAAAAGCAGGTATTAACTTGAAGAGGTTTAAATTAGAGAATTTTTTCAACCAATATTCACTATCAATGATAGCTCTTCTATCTTTTTCATCCACTATATACGTTAAAAACAATCCCAATCCATGGTCAGAAACATAAATCATTATACTCTGGAGTTTGAGAGATGGGTGATAGTTCGACAGGGCGAGGTGTTTGGCCTGAATCATCAACTAGGTCAGTTTCTAGGTATTTTGCCAAGGCAAGGTCATTTTTATGTTTGCACTTATTGCACTTGATTGCCATTTTCCTTACTCCACTAACTAATATAAGACTATTAGTGACGTTCTTTCTCTTCAAGCATTCTACGTAAGGACATGCTCTTCTCATTGTATTTTATCTTCAACTAATCCAGATTCTCATTTGTGGTGTCAAGTTTCTTAGTGGACAATATGAGCAACTATTTTTATCTATCCATTGTTACAAAGCCAGTCTCCAACTAGCTGACCCTTCCAAATTGTAATCATCTTCATGAGCAACCTGCCCATAGATACCGATATTTGAACCAAGCACGCTATTTCTTTTTCGTGCATATCTCATTCCTTTTTACTATGATAAACAGCTTCAAAAGATCTCTCAAACTCTATCGCATTTAAAAAATCAGTCCAATCATTGCAAAACTTCACCACAGATACAAGACTAATAAGAGACTATTAGTGATAGTTCAGAAAAATCATCGTTAATAATAGGCTATTAGTGATGATTCAAAAAAATTGTCACTAATAATAGGCTATTAGTAATGGTTCTTATAAACCATCACTAATATTGTTGACCTTTTCCCCAGTCAACAAATATATTATTAGTGACGATTTATAAAACTGTTACTAATACAATATCATTAGTGACGGTGTATAAGAATCATTAGTACTAATAGACTAATAGTGACGGTTTTGGAGAACCGTTACTAATAGTGTTGACCTTCTTTCCAATCAACAATGCACTATTAGTAATGGTTGTGTAAACTATTACTAATACAAAACTATTAGTGACGGTTTTTTTATACCGTTAATAATAATGAACTATTACTGGCGGTCCATAAACCATCACTAATAAGGGCCTATTAGTGACAATTTCAAAACGTCACTAATACTTTAAAAACATCGTTATTATTTTCCCAATATATTTCGAGCACGAAAAGTTGTTTTCCGCAATAGTTTAAGCGCAAAAAAGTTGTTTCTCGCTATAGTTTGAGTTGGAAAACTTGTTTTTAGTGACGACGAAACCATCACTAAAGCTACACTTTCAGTAACAAAATTCAAACCATCACTAATACTTTCATTACTAAAAACAATTTTTTTTGTAGTGTGTGGTAAAACCCAATTCAAAGTTTTCCTTGACCACCATTACCTCTCCCAACATACCTCGTGAGCCTCACAACATTAAAGCTGCCTTAGCACACCCTGGTTGGAAAGCAGCCATGCATGAAGAGCTTGTAGCTCTACATTAAAACGAAACTTGGGTAATTGTTCCCCGTATGCCTAACATGCATATCATTGGGTCGAAATGGGTGTTCAAATCAAAACTTAAACTTGATGGAACTTTAGATCAACTCAAAGCACGTTTGGTTGCTAAAGGGTATCATCAAATTGATGGATTAGACTACACCAAAACTTTTTCTCCCATTATCAAACCCTGAACAATTCGCCTGATTATTACTGTAGCACTTGCTCAACAATGGTCTACTCACCAATTAGATGTTAAAAATTCCTTTTCGTATGACTTAATATCTAAAGATCTGTACATGCAGCAACCACTAGTAATGGCAGATCTGCAGCATCCAACATACGTTTGTAAACTACAATGAGCGCTTTATGGACTAAAACAAGCACCATGTGCTTGGTTTGATCATTTTAGTGCATTTCTTCTAAAACACGGTTTCTTTTGTAGTCTAGCCGGTCCTTTTTTTTTTTATCTTTCACTCTGATATTGGCTCTTTAATTGTAGTCCTTTATATGGATGATATATTTTCACAAGATCTAATCCAACCCTTGTTGCAAATTTCATTAACTTAATTTGCAATTAAATACCTAGGGCCTATTCATCACTTTCTTGGAATCGAAATAATGCCAACCAATAATGGACTTCAATTGTCTCAATCACACTATGCTATTACCATTCTTGAATGCTCCAATATGGTTGACTGTAAGCCCATGAGTATACCGCTTGAAACTAAGACAAAAACTTTTGCCAATGAAATACCCTTGGATGATCCTATCTACTATCGAGGACTTGTAGGAGCCTTACAATACCTCACACTCACTCACCTTGGTTTTTCATTTAGTGTCAATTATGTATCACACTCACCATGCCATGGTTAACACAGCAACCAAACTCACTTGGCTCACCTTTCTCCTTCATGACCTTCGCATTTCACTAACGTCTCCTCCTGCACTCTACTGTGACAACCTCAGTGCCCTTCACATGAAAGTTAATGTTGTCTTGCATGCTCACAACAAACATATTGAGTTGGATTACCATTTTGTGCGTGAACAAGTTGCTCGTGAACTGCTTAACACTCAACATATTTCTACTTGTGATCAGGTTGCAGATTTCTTTATGAAGCCTATGTTAAAATCAGCACTCCTTTATTTTCGCAACAAACTCCTACCTCCAACCCCATCATAGTTTGTGGGAGGGTGTTAGCAATTCGTCACAGCTTAGCACTCTCAATACAGCAACTTATCTTGCCAAAATCGGTGGAGAGACTTTGAGTGGAGTTCCAACGTCAATAAATTTAAACTCAAACCACAATGCTACCCCAACAACACCTACAAATAAGGCAAATTCAAATCAGCATGGCAATATTTTAAAATTCACACCAAAGAAAGAAGATTCAAATTGGCCTGAAGATTACTCTAACGACAATAAAATGAAACCAAAAAGGGAAGATTCACATCAACACGAAGATCCATTGATATCCTGACACGAAACCGTCGATGGATATATCGTCAGTTCCCGACAGAGACTACTTTAGAAGGAAACCGTTGATCTTACCACCAATGGTTACATTGCTGATTTCAAACAGAGGCTAAAATAAAAAAGAATCCGTCAACAGTTCACAAACAGTCGACGGTTTGACTGTTGCTGATTCAGCCACCTCAGCCGAGGATGCTCTTGCCTTGAATACTTTGAGATCCGATACCAAGCGCAAAATCTGAGTGCAATTTATAATTTGCAACCTTACCATGTTACTTTATTTAAAGAGTCACTCCTTGTATAGTTTAGTATTCATGTAGCCATCCTTTGAAATAAGATACATTATTTTTTCTATTTTTTTCTCAGTTTTTCTTTAGGATATTTGATAAAAAACACCCCACCCCCCCCCCCCCCCCCCCGGGCAATCTCTTCAAACATATTTTCAACAGCTTGTTATCCGATTGATAGGACTCCTTAATATATTACTGGAATAATCAAAGGAGCAAATGCCCGTATTATTTTATCTACCGCTATATACGTTTTCAATCTTTCACGACAGTGGAATCAGGTGGATTACTAAATCATGCATATATCTTTACAAGTTAATTCTCGGTTGTTTTAGCACCAACTTTTTGTCATTGCCTTGAAGGTCGAAGGCGAAGCAGAATTACTTCATTGAAAATTTATGTGGGGCTGAAAAATACTTAGAAGCCAAAACAAGAATAAAGAAAAGCAAAAGGATTAAGCCTGGTGCTGTTAGTGTTACTTGAATGCTTGCTTGCCAGGAACATTCTGCCTCCCACTGGTGAGTTGCAAGCTTTGAGTTTTTGAATGTGACATTTGCGCCACAATGCTGGAATTTCTAGCACGCATTGTCGTTACAGCTGCTGATATGTAAGCAATTTTAAAAGAAAAACAAAGACGATGACGGTTTTCCTTACAACCCCACAGAGAAGAGAACACATTTGGATCCCCCAAAATAGCACTAATGTCGAATCCCTGTAAATAGAACAGGAAGTGCTGAAATAAATTCTTGGCAGTCCCTTCTTTTCAATCGCAATGACTAGCGTGTTCATAATGTTTGGTGTCGACTTTGGTTTGGTTTGGTGACTTTAATTCATGCTCCAAGAAATTTGATTTGATGCTCTCTTCAATAATCGCCCATTTGAATGAACGAAATCTATTTCTGAAAAATGGTTGAGATTTTTCCTTTCGGACTGAGTTCTGCTATCAGCTGTGGCCGATATATGCTTTGCAAATTGATTTCATTTTTTGGTTTTTTGGACGGGAAGCTCTAGCCGGACGGGGAGAACAATAAACCCAGCGGCCCACTGTGATGGAATGGAGAAGAATGGGTTTGGGCCTAAGCCCTTTGGCCCAGAACCTGAGGGCGTGCGCTGTCCTTGCGCGCAAATGGTTCGATTATGCGTCAAAGTGGGGCTTTGAACTTTGATGGGCCACAAGTTTGGGCTCAATGAGCTACCGAAAGGGAAAGGCCCAAAGCTATCTCTCTTTGGGCTATTGCAATTATTTTTTCACTCATTGTCACCTTCTTGTATGTTATAAGCAGCTACCTAATGCAATTAAACTACTCCTCAAGGTTAAAGCCAAATTTTTTGGTAGCTTAGCCAAAATACCTTTGATTGCTCTTTCCTTTTAATTGTTAATTAATAATTAATATTTAATTAGTTCAAAAAAATTATGAACTACCCAAAATGCCCTTGTTGAACTTTTGCTATTCAATAAAATTTAAACGATCACAAAACTATCCATTCCCCCACCAACCTTTCAATTTTATAAAATAAATGTTGGAATTGGGTATTACAACTACAGCTTTCAGGCATTCATTCCTAATGGTATGTTCGCTTCATACAATTATAAATTGATGCCTAATCGATGTTTACTTTACAAGAATATTGAAGAATTTTTGAAACGTTTATTTATACATTGCTTTTTTACTAGTGAGAGTTGCACTTACTTTTTGAATCTTTACAACATTTATTGGAATACTATGGATTCTATTTTTTATCCTTTGCATAGTTGGCATTTAAAGAATATTAAGGCCTATGGATAGAAAGCATAAGAGTATTCAATTCCCCTAACTATTTTTTGAGAGGTTTAAAAGGACAGCAACTGGCTTTGCTTTAATGGAAAGGAGGTTGAATCCCAAATAATTAATTTTTCATTTTAAAATATTTATATCACAAGAGTTTGATTTTTTTTCCTTTTCCTTGTTTCTTATTTTCTCTTTCTTCTGGTTCTTTTTAACTTATATTTTGATTTTTTTTATTCTTGTATACATTTGATATGCTTGAATAATATTCTTACCGTTAAAAAAAATATTGATTTTAGGCAAATAACTTATGTACAAGTTCGAGAATTCAACATTATAATAGATCCAATTATTGATATTATATGCATTAATAATTTGTGATTGTGGTGTAAAAATGTGATATTCTTATTGACTTATTGATGATTTATGTTAGAGAAAAACAATCCTGATAGAAATTTTTTGCATACCACACCAGTTCTCAACAATCAGTTCTCAAAAATCACTGTAGGAATGTAGAGGGCTTGGCAATTGCCCATACTTTTAGCGGGTATGATCTCAAAAGTTAAGGTAAATCTAAGATGTTTCTCTATTGTCATCATAGGATACAGAATCTAAAACAATTTTAGTAAGATAGCATTAAAGCATGAATTTCAAAAGTTGATTGTTCCATGGAGTAAAATAATACACGGTTATTTTTTTAATATATTTTAAATAAAAGTATTAATATTCTATAATTTAAATTTTAGTTGATTGTTATTTTAATTTTTCTAATTAAAATTTAAATATTTTTTATTAATTATATTAATATAATATTATTAAATTAACAAAAATATTATTCTTAATGCATATTTATAATATATGATTATCACATTCATTTATATTTAAAACAGTATTGATAATTTAATTAAAATTTTTATTTTATTTATTGTTCTTTAAATTCACAGATAATTCTTTTTATTCATTTCAAAATTGAGTTATGTTTCGTTAATAATTAGTACATTATAATATATAATAAAATAATATATTTATTTCCTAATATATATTAAATAAAAAAATATATTATTTTTATTGAAAATTTAATTAATAATTAAGTCAATTTTTATTTTTAATTAACACTTAAATATTTTTATTTTGTAAAAATAATATAATATTACTTTTTAATTGCTGACAAAATAGTTCTTAACCTATATTTATAACATACGATCACTATATGAATTTATGTTAAAAAATATTATTAATTTAAAATATTAGTTTAAATTAATAGATGATTTTTTTTATTCTAAAATCAAATTATGTTTCATAAGTAGTTAATATGTTCTAATATATTTTTATACATCTAAAAGTAGTCACTAAAATTGCTTATATTTGTAAAATTGATCTCGCCTATGAATAGTGTTACCTGTAAGTGGCTAAAAGGTTTTCTTTTATGATTTTACAAGATTTACTTAAAAACTTCTAAGAAAAAAATCATAAATATACATTCCTATTATTAATATTTTCAATAAAATAAGTATTATGTGGAGAACTTTTATAAATTTAAAAAAATAAATTGATGCATTTTTATTGATTACAAATTTATGTGACGTCATATAAAAACTTAATATTTATCATATATTTGAATATAATTTATTTTTAATATTAAAATTTTATATATATATATATATATATATATATATATATACAGTTTCTTTAATTAACAAACTCAATAATAATAATATAATATTAACTTATTTAAAATAAATATAAATTTTGTGACATATGTTTAAAATATTTTTCGGTATTTAAAACAATTGAATCATTAATTATCCCACCCATGTGTCCTCGCGGCACACGTGGATGGGATAAACTGAGGGATGGCTTTGTTTGGCAGCAAAAATGCGTTAATTGGCGTGTCTGCCATTCCAAGACTTTAAATAATTGAAGTAACCCGAAACGCGTTCTCCATGCTTTAAAAAAACAAATCCACCACGCGAGTGGCGAGGGCAGCAAGAAATGTTTTTAAAAAACACAAAAATCAAAATCAAACCCATACAACGTTAAAGATTTGTTTTGGAAAATCATTGCAATGTCTGCTGTATATTGCATGATATTATAGGAATTAATTAAGAGTTGTCCCACTTATTTATTTGTTCAAATTTATGAATTAAACCAAATATATTTGCTTGTTTTGACATAAATGTTTGCCATGTGATATTGATTTTTTTATACTACTCAGATTTGTTAATTTCTAAGCCAAATGCCATCTCTTTGCATTTACGGCAATGTTCACGGGAGCAAAGTACATCATAAATATTATTATCATTTTTTAATTGTCGATGCCAAAAATATTTTGAATAATGAAATAATTATTGAAATTGGTGTACTTCCAAGAGAGGGGTGAATTGGGTAATTAAAAATTTTTCTCCTAGATTTAATTAAACCAACAGCAATAATACACAACATAGGGGCTTTTTAAACAAGTACCAAATGCGCAGATAAATTATAATATGTGGAAATATAAAACAGTGCGCATACGATATGATATCGGGGTTCGGCCAATACTATCTACTTCTCTGCTTCTAACTCGCAAACCCAAGGATTCTACTAATGCTCGCTTGCGGGTGAAGCGACACCGGTGACAGCCTCCTCTCCTTACTAGATGAGGAAAACCCCAAGTCACATTCACAAGGCTGGCCCCAACCTTTGCAACCTAATCCTTACGGGTTAGATCAACACCCCCTCAGACCACGCCTAGAATACAACAATGAATATAAAATTTGCGTACAATTCAAATGTTTCTCAACTAAACAAATATGTACTAATATAATCAATGTACGTCAATATAATAGGAATTATAAGCTCAATGAAGATTATATGGCTACTCTCAAGATAATGCAAATAGCAATCGATATGTGAGAGAGTTTGTGAAGGGATCTTTGAATCAAGACAACTATATCAATCACAAAGTACAATATCAAAGGTATTTTTTGCAAAGGAATGAATAAGGGTGGAGTATGTAAGCTTGTATAGGAATGAATAGCCCAAAAAATTTCAGAGAGAGTTTTGTTAATCAAGGCCTTAATCAATCTCTAATTTTTCCAAATGAAGGTATATATATAGCCTTTGACAAAAATATAACTATTGGGACTCAAAGGGAATTTTTAGAAAAGTTTAAGTATCATTTTTACCCTAATTACCGCCGTTAATTTTTGACAATCCGAGAATTTCGGTTGTCTGGTCCTTATGGTCAGTTGCCCGAATAGACACAAGGAGAAAAAGTGAATTTTTGGGTTTGGGTGCCCGAGGGAAACAACCGGTTGGCTGAGCCAAGCGATTTTCCAAACCTTCGTGGTTTCGGTCGC
Organism: Malania oleifera; assembly: GCF_029873635.1. NCBI lineage: Eukaryota > Viridiplantae > Streptophyta > Magnoliopsida > Santalales > Ximeniaceae > Malania > Malania oleifera. Next base: position 71,209,062 of record NC_080425.1, on the reverse strand, counting down.
CCGGTGAATGGTTCACTTTGTTGAACCTTACAATTTAGTCACTCGAGCCTATTTTGAACTAAAAGTTCGATCGTCCAGGGACAATGGAAAAGTAGCTTTTAAGCATTCGGTCGACTAGTGACAGTTAGTTCAATTTAAGTTCGGTCGCCCAGGCCTTAGTCAACTTTGTTGACTCTTCGTATATTCGGTTGCCCAAACCATTTTTAACACTCCAGGTTCGGTCGCTCGAAATCCTTTCAAAATTCAAATTATGTTCTGATTAACCTCATAAGTTTTGTCCTTATAATTGTAAATGTGATATTTAATCTTTTAGGAATTTTTCATTATCTGCATGGGGACCTATGGTCAGTCTACAGCTTAGGTTTTTAATTTAGCCTAAAAATCTGGCGTCGGTCGACCCAAGTCTTTTCTATGGTCATTGAACTTATATTAGCCTATCATGCATGTAATACATTAATTATTACAAACCATGATTATTACAGACCCAAATAAACTGAATGCAATTACAATTTGAAAGATTTGTCTTCATTCCTTTTGTACTTTGTATAGTCATGTCATGCAGCAGGTGATGTTGAATTTCAGCTCCTCATGACTTCTATGTTATCCTTACCATCCGTGCAGGCAAAATGATAATCGTGCTCACATACTCAATGCACAGGTAAGATACTTTGTATTTGTCATAATCAAAACGAGATATGACTCAAAAAGTCAACAATCTCCCCCTTTTTGATGATAACAAATACAAATGCAAAAATGGGTAAAGTCAAAGAAGGCTCCTCCTAAAAATATGCATAATTTTAAAATTTCAACGCAGATCAAGCATATTGAGAAAGGAAGACATTTCAAACACAAAATGCATTCAAGTTTGTCTTTTAAGCTCAAGTATCAAGAGTACCCAATTTTGCAAGTGTATTTCTCCCCCTTTTGGCATCAGCAAAAAGGGTTAAATTAAGTAAAAACAATTTGAAAATTTTTGAAAAAAAAAATATTAGGTTAAGAGAACAACCCATGTTTGAAAGAATTTTGGGCATATAAAAAAAATATAACTGTTTTTTAAAAGTATGGCAATTGAATACACAAAACAGTATAAATGGTCATTTAAATTTAAAATGTCATAACAAATCAGGTCAAACTAGAACTATTCACAAATCATTGCAGTTTCAACAATACATAAGACCCACAAACAAAATGGAGTTCAGAACATGCAACATATGATAACAAAGAGTGGATTTATGAATAAATTTAGTCTAACAGGTTTGTATACATTTTCATGTGAAGTCACCAAATCAATCATGCAATTCAAAAACTTATATGTATATAATAATAAGGTAAGAGATAAAGAGTTTCAGTTTTGAAATTAGTTCTTGCCATAAAGTATTAAAATAAATTTCCCTTTTTGATATTATCAATGAAGTACTAAGGGTGATGGTTGCCAAAAAAATGTTAAAGATCATGCAAGCAAGCAAACGATATTCTGGTTTAGCATTTAAGTACAATTTCATAAGATAACCAGAATAGGACAACCATATAGATCTTAAGAATTTAACAATCAAATATAAGATCATACGGTGACACAAGTGATAATGACTAACAAAATATTTTACATTAAGATTTTCAATAAAATTTTCACATTTAAGCACAAGCCACACTTGATTCCGAACAGATCTAAGCTAAAAAGTGTCGGTGAGCATAACAGGGTAGAATTTTTAATTCTAGATGCTCCCCCTTTCGATTTGAATCCTAACTTAGATGAAGTAAACTGCTTATATTAGTTATAGATTTATTTCATTATGCCTGATAGTATAAGCCTTTTCTAAAGGAGCAACTATACATGATATGAATTAAAAAACAATCTTTAACATCTGCCTAGCATAGTCTCCCTATAGACTATAGATGCATCAGAAAATGTATATTAAGGCATGCTATATAGTTCATGACCCAAGAACATTTCATATCAATTCTTAAAACTTTAAGCGTAGGATATAATGTTCAGGGATTTTAGAAGAGCCTCAATATTCAAAAAGCGTAGCGATGCATGTGAGTCCTTTAAGTTCTTTCTATAGGAGTGGAGCTCAGCTCCTCTAAATATCTGATGAATATCTAAGGATGAAATTTTAATGTTCAATTGATTTTTACTCATCCTTTCAAATTTTTTTTTAACATTTAATTTATCATAATCATCTTTCTACAAAGTTTTATTTTGGGAAAATTCCTGTCGAAATTTTAGCAGCATGCCGTCTATAAATTAGACATTTTCCCATAAACCTGTACCTGATAGCTGGTTGTTTTCAACAAAATATTTATATCATTCATGCAACAACCTAAAATCAACTACCAGCATACAATTCACATAACTGCATCCGTCATGCAGGAGGCATTCTAGACTAAGCATGCAATCAGGTAGCAATTATCAATTCATAAATAATAATCTATCCATCAAAGAATATAAACACTAAAGAGCAGTGGATGGATTTGAGCTTAGTTCTGTGTTGATTTTTTAAAGTCATATGGGCATAAAATATGATGTAAGATCAAGAAAGCATTTAATTTATATGTTCATGAAAGATGAATGCTCCCCTTGAGTTATGCACTTATTCATTTTATGCCCTTTTGATTCCTAAAATTTTTAGCCAAGTGTTTTTAAGATTTTCAATGATTTAATCTTGGCGACGAATTCTTTAGGCTTATTGAACCAAAAAGTTATAATGAATATTTATTACATGTAATAAGCCTACTTCATCATCTTTTCTTATGAATCTTAATTCGTGAGAGGTTCAAGTTCAAATGGCTTTCAATTGGTTGTGCATAGGTTTCTTTCGAAATTTGAAACTTTAAATGAATTGAAACCTACAGTAATCTTCTTAGCCATTCAAAAAGCTCTAACGGATTCAAAGTTGATTTGAGAGCTTGTGAAGGAGTGTGCATATATACTTTTGAAAAAAACGATTCAGAAGAGTATAATGGATTGATTACAAGAGGACAATAAAAATCTGCGTGCTAGTGAAAATATCCAAACCTTTAAGACAAAGAGCATAGAGGAGTATATGAATTTTGATTGTAGCTATTTGGTGATTGGAAAGTATCCTTTAAGTATGATCACTATTTTGAGCAAGGATACAGACCAAGGGAAGAATGAATCTTTACCTGATATGGTCGTGGTTTGGTACAAATTTCCTATGGATGAGATAAACCAAAATTAGAGGGTTTAAAATTTAAACTCAAAGGGAAATATTTATTATATCTAGATGAAGATTTGATTCCCTTAGTGGATGCCCCTAATTTAGTTGAGAAAGGATGTCCTCTCATGAGCAATTAATTCATTTGTCATTTATGATCAATAGTGCTTTAACCCTAGAGTGATGACTAAGATCTTGATCAAAACTTTTATCTTAAAAGATGTGTTGGCCTAACATGATTTTCCAATCTTGTTTTGATAATAACAAATAAATGATGATTTAATATGTGTTTTTAAGTGATGATGTTTCAGGTTTACTTATAGACCAAGTTCAAACTAAAGAAATGCAAATGAAAAGTTCAAAGCTTATTTGGACTCTAAAGCTACATATTCAAAGACATCTAAAGAAGCTCAAGCAATACCAAAAAGATCAGAGAATGTGAAAACTTAAAAGCTGACTCAAAGCTCAAGTAAAAGAGGACACAAAGCAAATATATCATGGAAGACTTGAAGACTAGAGTTTTAGGCTTTAAGAACATTGATGTAAGTATTTCATGTTTAAATATCTTATGAAATATGTTGAAGCTCTCTAGAGGTAATTATGGATTTAGAGACCTTATTTAAAACTTTGGAAAATGTTTTATAAGAAATCAAAGCAAGAGGGCAAAATGAATTTTTTGAAAACTAAAATGAAAAACCAGAAAATGGTCTTCCCAGACAACTGAGGTACACTGCTAGAAGACTAAAGAGTTGCCTCAGAAGACTAAAGTTTCACTTCAGTCTACTGAAGAATTTCTTCAGAAGATTGAAGAATTAGTTCAGTCTACTGAAGATTTTTTTGTTGGAATATAAAATATGCAGTATACCCTCAAAAGACTGAACCTTCACTTCGGTCGTCTGACCATGTGTCCAAACTAAAATTTTCAGTGTTTTAAGGAGCTTCAGAAGAATGAACCCAACTCTTTAGTCTACTGAACACTGTTAACAGCTAATTTTTTAAAATGTTTTAAAATTCAAATAAAGGTTTCTTGTGCCCCAAAATTTATGAAAACTTGGGAAATACTCCAAGTAATCTTGGGCAACACGAAATTACTTTTAGAAGCCTATAAATACATGGTTTTAGAAAATTAAACTTACCAAGCAATTGAAAAATTTTTATCAAAGCTGAAAGCATACTTGCTCTCTTAAAGTTCTCTTTTGCTTAACCTCTTGCAATAATTTTTTGCTAAAAAACTGAAGTGCTGATCATCATACAACTGAGTTCCAATTGCTGATTCTCATCTGGAGAAGGAACTTGGTGAAATCTTACTTGAGCATCATTCTATTTCAGTTTGATATTTGAATATTGAAGTATTTGTGAGAGTGTCTTTGTACACCGTATTGTTTCTTGCTTCTTGTATTTCTTTAACGATTCTAGGTTGTTGGATTGTTGGACCAAGCGTAGGGTATCGCTTGGAGAGGGATCTTTACCTTTAAAGAGGAAATTGAAATGGTTTGCTCTGCTCAGAAAGAAGAAGTGCTCTAGTGGAATCCTTGGGAGGTATTGGCCCAAGGCGAGGACATAGGCTAGGGACAAGCCGAACTTCGTAAAAATCTCGGTGTCTCTTTTTTCCTACTCTTTATTTTCAGCATCTATATACATTGTGTTGTGTGAATGCTAAGTGCAGGTAGCTGAGGTCAAAACTGAGATTAAAAGAAGACTTTTAATAAAAGAAAGTACGTTTTTTATTAAAATTTTGCATAAACATAAAAAGGGAGTATGTTGTTTAATCATTTGCAGAAATATTTATTAAGAGAAGTGCAAACAATTTCATTTAATACAAAGCTTGAAACAAACTCATACATTCACAGGGTTGCAAAAGCTGAAAGTGTTAAATAGCTGCGTACTTTATCTTGGTTTGGTATCTTTGGCTGTTCATTTTAAATTTTTTGATTGGTTTTTTGGTTGATTGAGTTTTGATTACCTGTGTTGTGTTTTGGTTTGTGGATTGAATAAGTAAATAAGCCTATGCTGTGTGATTGTTAAATTAACAAAAGGGTTAAGAATTTATAAAAGGTATTAAAAGAAAATTTTAATAAACCAATTCACCCCCCCCCCACCCCTTTCTTGGGACTACACCTCAACTTTCAAAATGAGTTTAAGGATAAATGATATATAATAAGGTGAATTTCCCAAAACTCAATTTGGTGCAATGGACAAGAGTATGCTTAATATTAAATTTTCATATTTAAGCGTGAGTTAAGCATTAGGAATTATAAACCAGGCACGGATGCCTTTGTCCATTTGGAAGTGGATTTTATTTGAGTATGTTATAGCCAATGTTTCTACATTTTAACCAATCATTATGACATATATGCATTAAGTTCATATTGGATATATTACATGTATTTCCACATTAGCGTGAATCTTTAATGGTTCTTAGTAAAACAATATTATATAGTGAATGCATATTCTAGGAATTTTCATTTTAAGCACCAACCACTTCCCAAGCCTACATGTAGAGACTCAAAAAATATAATAATAAAATAAATTGAAAAAAAGTAGATTTTTGGCTAGGGAAGGAGAAAATCGGCGACGGTTTTTTGGAGGGGGAAGAAAACCGGCGATGGTTATGAAATTACCGCGGGTCAGTAACGGGTAAAATGGTAAAATAGAGCTGGTTAAAGGGAAAATCGAAGATGGTTTTCTGAGTAGCAAAGAAAACTGTCGACGATTTTGGAAAATTACCGTGGCCGGGTAAAGGGTAAATGGTAAATCTGTGCCGGTTAAATAGAAAACCGGCGACAGTTTTTCTGATAGTTTGAGAAAATCAACAATGATTTTCTCGGCAGTATTGAAAGTTATAAAGGAACTCGAGAATTCATTTGAAAACATAAAAAAATAAAACACACATTCTCTCTCTCACCAAAAAATCGACAGCCCTTCCCTCATTTTCCTTCGATTCTGACTCTGTTAAAGCCAGGATTGACGATCAGAAACCACCATGAGGTTCCTCGAAAGATTCTTCGCCACCTAGGTGGAGCGGAATTTCAATTTGAGGTTCTAGGGCACCATCCCAAAACTGAGGTAAGAGTATAAAATATTAGTTTTAATGGTTAAATTGGAGTATTTGGGGACTAGGGAACATTAATTGATAATATTTTGGTGATTGAGTTGATTGATTTGGGAAAAATATAATTTCAGGGATTTGAGCTTCGAATGCCGCAAAGGCATAGATTTATAATTTTAGCATGCTCCATAGGAATCTGATAAAGGAAATATGTTATGTTAGTTAAATTAAAAATGTTACGAGTAAATTATAGTATTTGATTATGAATTTCATAGTGTGATTTTTGAACAAATCAGAGCATAAAGATTATACAGTTGTATAGATTTCAGTATATGGGTTTTATTTATTTAATTGTGTGGCATAAGTAAGTATCAGTTCAGTACAGAATTTACACAACTTTTAAAGTATCATGATTTATAGTATATATATACAGAAAGATGTTTTATAGAATTTACAGAATCATGATTTACATAATACACACAAAAAGATGTTTTACAACATTTTCAGAATACCATGATATACAGATTTCATAACTATAACATTCAGATTTCATAGTTTATCCAGATATTACAGTTTATTATGATATTACAGTTTATTCATATAAGCTTTTACAGTGTTATGGTTATTATAGTTGAAATAAAATCATAGTAAAACAGTAAGATATATCAATTAGTATTATAAATTATCAGACCCTGAAGGGACATATTAGATTACAGAGCATTGTACCATTGCTAATTCAGTACAGAGTGCAACCACATATCTCAAATAGTGTGTGGATTTTATCAGTAGTTGATCGTGCCCTCAGAGAGCTTACAAACTCCCCGGTAGTCTGGGTTAAGGCGGCCGATTTGACGATTGAGGTTTCAGTTGACTTATCCTCGTTGGCCAACCAGTGTTAAGACTCGCCTGCAAACCGCACAACCCTGTCATGAGGGGTTAAATCATGACATATATCCATCAAGGAAAATTTTCACAGTTATTCATATATATAGATTTACAAAAAATAACAGTTATACCTATAGATACTAAAAGTATGATTAAATAGAAAGTTAAGAAATAATTGTATTTTAAGCCACGTAGGTGTGAGTTAAATTGTATTTTATTTTACATGTCATCTCAGTTTCAGTTAATTTTAAGTATATTGTTTACGTAAACTCAGTTGCCACACACTGATAAAAGTATATTTCATCTTACTGAGAGTTGTCTCATCCCAGTAATTTAAACATTTCAGGTGAACCAGTTAGACGAGCCGATCAGGCTCGGAGATAGAGGGGATCTTGTACTGCCTTGTTTATAGGGTAAGTGTTTTTTAGGGATGTATTTATTAATAGATTTTGGATGATCTAGTGGAGAATACTAGAGAGATATGTATATAAATGTTTTGGGAAATACTGAATTTTGGTATTGTAGTTATGGTTGTAAGATTTTATGTTTTCCACTTCATAGGTGTGTTATCTTATGAACAGGTATTCCTCGAAGCCCACCTTGGGATCGAGATATTATAGTAGATGTTATTAGAGGTATTAGTGTAATATGATTTTATAGCATATTAAAAAATGGTATGAATTTTTGGGTCATTACAGTTTGGTATCAGAGCCTAGGTTGCTAGGTTTTGTAGACTCTAGTGTACAACGGAAAACAATACTAGAATATAGGAATGGAATTTTGAGAAGGATAGAAATTGGGATAGAATAGAATTTCTGTGAGTTAATATTGGGAAATTAAGAAGAGTATTTAGGGTTCTGTTCTGCAGTCTGGAAGGAGGAACTTCGGGGTGGTTTCTGCAATTTTCCTAGTGTGACGATTTCAAAAAAAATCATAGTAAACTATCATTGGTTTCTATTTCCATATGGTATGATTAGACCTTAAATTAGTGATAGGTGGTATGAGAATATTTTAGTTAGATTAATGTAAGAATAACATTATGAGGTACGAATTCTCAGAATAATTTGATATTATTATAGGATGGACCCCGGAGGTAGTAGTGCTCACACTAGCGGTGATGATGGTGCAGAGCCTTCTAGCATGGGTGGCGGGGATTCAGATGCTATTTTGCGCAACGTAGTTCAGCAGGTTATGGCTGAGATTACACGGAGCTCCAGGGAGCAGGGAGGTCTGTCTGTAGTCCCAGGGTGTTTGATAGAAAATTTTACTAAGATGAACCCTCCAGCATTTTCAGGAGGAGATGATCCTGCAGTTGCTGAGAACTAGATGCAGGAGATCGAGAAAGTACTAACGGTACTCCACTGCACCGATGATGTTAGCTTTGGTGGAATCCCAAGAGGGGGGGTGAATTGGGAATTTAAAAATTATCACCTGGGTCAATCGGTTTAATAGCAGTATTACACAACCTAAGGTCAGTCTATGCAATTAAAAAATAAATATACATGTGTAGTAAAAATAAAGTACGAAAAAGTAAAAAATACACGCAATATGTTATTGAGGTTCAATCAAATTGCCTACGTCCCCGCCTTGGCTACACCAGCACAAGGATTCTACTATGGCTCACTTAAGGGGTGAAACGACACCGATTACAACCAGGATAATTCAAGGGGCTGACCTCAACCAACACGCCTTACCAGGATGGCGCACCTAACTTTCCTAACCGGGTCTAAGCCAGTTTGAGACTATTCAACAAGGCTAGTCTCTCTTTTCAGGCCCGCGCATGGAATACAAAATATGGTATGAAATTTTTGTATACGGAAATGCGCTTCTTCACAAGAAGATATGTACACCAGTATCGCTCAAGCAATATTGCAAGCACGTATGATATGTAAATATGCTCAGTGCTCTAATGTGTGCTAAACACTCAAATAAGTATAGATTATCAGTCCAGATCTAGAGTGTGCATCAAAGCAAGATTTGAAACACAACATGTGAATATCACAAAATTAGATCAAGGTTTCAAGTATGCTAGCTAGTTGATTCAAACAAACTGAACAAGATATTCTCAATGAACTAAGTACAAGGAGTGTTTGAATACAATTTTTGAAAGTGATTTTGTACACAAAAAATATAAGTTTAGGTGTCTTGCAATGACAATGCAAGAACCACAACCTTCCAAGTCTTCCCACACAAGATTTATCAAGTTAAATCAGTAGAAGAACTTGATGCTTCTACTTTCAATAAAATCAAACAATCAATATAATCTAATGAGAGTATGAGCAAATTAAAATGATGCACAAGCACACTAAATATACTCACAACACTTGAATGATCAAGGAAAACGAAGTTTTGAAGTGTGTGGGAGTAGTATAGGCTATAAAATTATTTTTATATTTGAGAGAATTTTGGCCTTAATGATCTTGCTAATTATTGATAATTATGACAAATGAACAGGTATTTATAGGCAAGGAGAAATTTTTGATTGTCAGGAACTCAATGGGGATAATTAAATTTGTTTTAAAAGCCATTAAGAAAATTAACCCAATTTACCCCATTTAAAAATCAGTAAAAAATATTTTAACTAGAGAGGTTCAAGTGCGCGGCATGAGGTTCGGGTGCTCGAACAGACTCACTCATAAAATCGGTTTTTAATGGTTCGAGTGCCCGAAAAAAGGGTTGGTCGGCTAAGCAAAAGTTAGTAACATTTTGTTCGTAAATTCGGATGCCTGGTTCCAAGTTCGGTTAACCAAACCAACCAATTTGATCGCCCCAGCCCATTTTGAATGTGATCGTTCGGGCACCCGAGTAGTTAAAAAGGAACCTAACACAAGTTCGGGAGCCCGAGGGAGATACACTCAAATCAGGCAAAGTCAACATATTGACTTGTTTGGTCACCCGAGCTGTTTTACATGGCTTGGGTTTGGTCGCCGGAATCCTCTCAATATTTTCAATTAAGTTCATTTTTAGCCAATTTTAATTCCCCTGATAGGAAGAGTGATGTTGGAGACTTTTTGTACTAAAAGTAGGTACCTAAGGTCCAACTAAGGTCTGTATGAGCATACCTACCTACTATGCATGATGCAAATTATTATAAGTTGCAAGGTGTACAGTCCATAATAAATATCACATCCCATAATGAAGAAAATGCAATATAAATATAAATACAACACAAAATTCTTCATTCTTTGGTACGAACACTACACGCCATCATGGTATGTCTTTCAGTCCGAATACATGTGCACAATGAACCTACATACAAGCCTTAGTACAATCATCAGTACCAAGAGTATTTGTCATGATCAAAACGGGTGTGACCAATCAGGTCAACAGATGAGCATAGGGACCTCTATGCCACGTAAAAATTGACAAGCAAGGCCGAGAGATGGTGGACGGCTACGAAATTATTGGAGGAACAGAGACTCATACTAATGGCTATGACCTGGAGCCGGTTCAGGGAGGTATTTTTTGATAGACATTTCCCCACCACTGTCAAAGAGGCTAAGGTAATAGAATTTTTTAGTTTGACCCAAGGGTAGATGATAGTTTAGTAGTGTGCATAAAATTTCATTGAGTTGTCACGATTTGCTCCTTACATAGTACCAGACGAGGCTAAGAAGGCAAAAATGTTTGAAAGGGGCTTAAGGCAGGACATTAATAAATAGGTAGTAGTTCTAAAGGTGCAGGACTTCTTTGAACTAATAGATAGAGTCATAGTAGTAGAGGAGAGAAATCATAGGGATGTGGGAACACTGAGGCAAAGAAAGAGGCCCATGCCTCTGGGTTTTCAGGCGGGTTCCAGTTGGGGTTCATGGAGAGGAGACCGGTACAATGAAGGCTAGAGGCAGATGACAGGACACCGTGGTTTTCACAGACTTATCCCACCTAACCTAGATGTGGCCGAAGACATGTGGGAGAATGTCGGCTGGGAGAGAACGTCTGCTATCAATGTGGGAGACTCGATCATTTGGCTCGAGCTTGTCAGGGACTATCACCCCATGCATCAGCTCCCAGACCATTCCGGGGAGGTTATTATGTGCCTCGAGGAGGCCAATAAAGGAACACAACCCCGGCAAGGGTTTATGCACTGACGCCAGGAGACACTGAGGCTACTAGAGATGTTGTGACAGGTATTCTTATTGCTTTACCATATAAAGTCATTTTTTTTATTTAACTCAGGTGCCACCCACTCTTTCATGTCATTGGGATATATTAAACTATATGGGGTTGAGACACAACTTTTAGATGTTGAGTTGTCACTAGCCATGCTGACTAGATCAGTAGTGAGGTATAGAAGGGTACTTAAAAACTATCTAGTGAGCATTTAGAAAAAAATATTACTGGCTGATCTTGTGATATTAGACATGCAGGGGTTCGATGTGATATATGGTATGGACTGGCTGGCAGCTAATTATGCTAGCATTGATTGCTATAAAAAAGAAGTGATCTTCAGACCCCTAGGTGAGCAGAAATTCATATTCATGGGATCATGTATGCCCGCCTCGCCGCAGTTAGTGTCGGCTATTCAGGTAAGGAGGCTACTTCAGGGTGGTTGCCAAAGATATGTTGCTTATATAAAGGAGATGTCAAAGGAAGAATTGAAACAAGTTGATATTTGAGTAGTCAGAGAATTTCCAAATATTTTTCGAGGGGAATTACCTAGTTTACCACTAGATAAAGAGATTGAATTTTCCATGGATTTACTACTAGGGTCAGCACCGATATCTAAAGCGCCCTACAGAATGGCTCCAGCTGAACTGAAAGAATTGAAAGACTAGTTACAAGACTTGTTGGATAAAGGATTTATCAGGCCTAGTGTGTCACCTTGGGGAGCACCAGTCTTGTTTGTGAAGAAGAAAGACGGGACTTTGAGGATGTGCATTGATTATAGAGAGATAAATAAAGTGACAGTCATGATTAAATATCATTTTCCCATAATTGATAATTTAATTGATCAGCTCCAGGAGACCCAGATCTACTTAAAGATTGACCTTCGGTCGGGATATCACCAGGTGAAAGTTAAAGAAGAGGACATTTTGAAGACAGCTTTTCGAATCAGGTATGGACACTATGAGTTCTTGGTAATGCCGTTCAGACTAACTAATGCACCGGTAGCATTTATGGACCTAATGAATCGGGTGTTCCATCAGTACTTGGACCAGTTTTGTAACAACCCAAAAAATTTTAACTATTTAAAATAATAAAAAAGATAATAAAAGGAAAAAAGGAAAAAGAAGAAAGGGAAAAGAAATTTTAAAAGGGTAACAAAGAAGCACTCGTTGACGAACTAGATTTTCTCGTCGACGAGCAATCTTCTGAGCCTCGTCACTGAGTATGCATATCTCATCGATGAGGGTTTACCGAGAGAGGTTCTCATATATTTGAATATCATCGACGAGCTCCCGATTTCATCCATGAGCGATGTTCTTAGGCTTGTCGACGAGTCCAGATGTCTCATTGATGAGCCACATGGCAAGTTGCTTATAAATAGGCAAAAATTAGAATTTCAACGAAGGATTTCATTTTTTATTCAGTTTCTATCTCTAAAAATGACCCCTCTGCCTTCTCTCTTTGAATTCGGCGTATTTAGCTCGGTTCGACAATCGGAAGCTACCATGAGACTCCTGGAAAAATTCTCTGCAATATAGGCGGAGTAGAATTTTGATTTGAGAAGTTTGGGAAACATCCCAAAATCAAGGTAAGTGAGTTATTTTGGAATTTTATTAATAAATATAATTATTTGGAGCCTAGGAAGTATTAAATGGGTATTTTTCTGAGATTTGAGAAAGTTGGGATTTTTGGAATACAAGGTCTCGTTTTGTTCATTTTAGGCAGGAATCTCAAGGAACAAGTAAGGGGAAATATTTTATAACAACATTTTTATTAATTTTTAACCAGCTAATTTTAGATATAAATTCTACATATTTCGGTATAATTTTTTGAATGTACATGCATTGAAAATACTATTTTTTAATATATAATATATTGGAAAAAATTGTGTGGCATGAAAATAGCTTTGAAAATTAAGTGGTTGCGAGTACTGTGGGATAATGAATTATTGTGATTGTGAATATTGTTTGGACTACGATTTCTGTTTGGTTGGAAATACTGGTTGGTTGTGGATACTGTTGATTGTGTATACTATGGTTGGATTGTGTGGATGTGTTTGTGTGGTTGGATTTGCTTTTGATTTTTGTTGTGGTTGATGTAAATTGCGATATAGCATTGGTAGTGGTATGAGGAGGTCGTTATATCGTAGTTGATATAACCGTTATATAACGTTGGCAGTGGTATGAGGAGGTCATTATACGGGCATTTATATTGCGGGGTAAACATTATCGTAGTAGTATGAAGAGTTTATTTACCTATTTACCATGAACAGGGTGTTTGAGCTGTAATCTGTGTGATGATTTGTCCTGTGTGGACCAGTCCTGTGTGGACATGTATGTTGTATGTATGATAGTCATGTGTGGACGTGTATGTTGTATGCATGATAGTCCTGTGGGGAAGATTACATTCTGTGTGGATATGGACCCTATGTGGGTGAGAATGGATGATGTGTATATCCTGTGTGGATTGAGTGTGGTATGCATATATGTGTGGAACTCTGTGAAATGATTGGCATTGGTTGCGTGTTATTTAATTACTTAAGTATTTATGGTAAAGTATAATACTATGTCAAGGGCTTGCTGAGGAAGGCGAGTACTCTGGTAATTATTTGTGGATACTATAGTAGAGAGAAGCCACTTGTATGGGTGGGTGACCTTCCCTATTCTCGAATACTTTACCTGGATATATAATATGAGGGCTTACTGAGAAAGGTGAGTGCCCTGGTGTTTTCACTAGAGTAGAGGAAAACTACTTGTATGGGCGGGTAGACTTCCCTATTCTTGGGAATTATCAGTAAAAATACTTATATATGTGCATATGTGATTGGGTGACAGAGAAGTTGACGATGGTGTTTTTATGAATGGGTTTACTTGGCTGCTATGGATAGTGGAGTACAACTGTGTATATATTTTAATTATATATTAAACACTTCTGTTACACACTGTTGTAACTTATTTCTTCCATAATGAGAAGTGTCTCACCTCGTCGATTTATTAATCTTTTCAGGTCTTCCAAGTTATCGAGCTTAGAAAGCTCCAAGGTGGGGTAGTTTTGTGAGTTGGATAATTGAACGAATATGTATAGTTTTATGTTTAATTATTCTGGTCTTGTAATATGGAGAATGTGGTTGTACTTTATGGGTTTGCTTATGTGAATATAGAACTTTAGTATTATGTTTGAGGTTGTTTAATTATTTCCATTGCATGAATGGTATCAGAGAAGCATGTTGGTCTCATAACACCCCGGGTCCCATATGGCGGGTCCGGGGTATTATAGTTGGTATCAGAGCATAACGGTCTTGCGAACTTTAGAAGGATTAATACCAGAGTCTAGGTTTGAGTTGAATAAGGGTAGGAATGGGTGGATTAGAGTGTTGACAGAAGTTTGAGTTTGTTTCGTAGCTTGGAGGCAAAAATCCCTTGATGGACTTTTGTGATTTTCTAAATCAGTCGACGGTTTCAAAAAACCACGGTAAATCCATTGACGGTGATGTTTTTGAGCAGAGAGACTGAAATTTGGAATTTGAATTTGAAGATTAAGATGATTGCGAATAATTGGATATTGGATATTAAGATATGAAGATTCTAAATTGCCTATGTTGTATAATTCAAGGATGGATCCTAGAAGCAAAGGCATGGATGATGGAGGAGGAAGTGAGTTGGGAGCTTCTAACAGAGATGCGATTAACACCTCCTGACTGTTATGAGGAATAGCTTGTCAAGTTAGGGAAGAGATGAGACGAGACTTCGAAGGATCAAGCTACCCACCAGTGCACCAGGGTTGCACGATTGATCAAATCACCTGTCTCAAACCCTCATCTTTTGAGGGTGGCACTGACCTAATTAAGGCTAAGATGTGGATGCAAATATGGAAAAGATACTCGCAGTGTTGAACTGCACCGAGGATAAGAAGGTTCTTTTTGCCACCTTTAAACTGGCCGGAAAAGCTGAACGGTGGTGGCATGCAATGAAGTTGTTGGAGGAACAGTGAGTGGTACCTATAGAGATGACTTAAGGTCGTTTTAAGTAGGTCTTCTACGACCGATACTTTCCCGCCACCACCAGAAATGTGAAGGCGGAGGAATTTTTCAACTTGACTCAGGGGGGACCTCACTGTTCAGCAATATGCTGCTAAATTTCTGGAACTATCTTGCTTTGCACCTTTTATGGTTCCAGATGAAAACCAAAAGGTGAGGTGGTTTGAAAGGGCTTGAATCAGAGGATTCATGAGCATATGGCATATTATCAAATTCAAGATTTCGCGGAATTGGTGGAGAAAGCTACTATTGCAAAGTCGAGTCTGTAGAGAGGTATAGAGGCATCATAACGAAGGCAAATGCCTGCATCTCCTCGTTCCCAAAAAAATGTCAAATAAGGGTCATGGAGGGGAGACAGAGATGCTGCAGGTCAGGGGTTGGAAAGGAATGATCTGGGACGACAGGGTGATTCGTCACGCCCCCACTGCCTTAGATGTAATCAGCAGCATTGGGGAGAATGCTGAAGTAGGGGTGTCATATGTTATAGATGCGAAAAACATGGTCAGATAGCCCGGGAATGTTGAGAACCATCGAAGAATGCACCAGCTCTGAATCAGAACCAAAGGAACAACCCAGTGCCTCGCAGTGGCGGTGCCCCAGCACGTGTCTATATGTTGGGTGCACCTGAGGTGGGCAACACTAAAGACCCAGGTACTATGCTTATGTTAGCATGTGTGTAAATTTTGTTTGATTTTGCATGTTTTGGTGTTGCATATGTTTGATTTAATTGAAATGTATAAATATGTTTACTTAGCTTTTGGTTGTAAAAATGGGTGATTAACGAATTTCGAGGACGAAATTATTTTAAGGAGGGGAGAATGTAAGGACCCGAAAAATTTTAACTATTTAAAATAATAAGAAAGATAATAAAAGGAAAAGGGAAAAAAGAAAAAGAGAGAAAATATATTTTAAAAGGGTAACAAGTAGGCACTTGTCGACGAACTGGATTTTCTTGTTGATGAGCAATCTTCTGAGCCTCGTCGCCGAGTATGCATGTCTCGTCGATGAGGATTTACCGAAAAAGGTTCTCATATATTTGAATTTCGTTGACAAGCTCCCGATTTCGTCCACAAGCGGTGTTCTAGGGTTCATCAATGAATCCAAATGTCTCGTCGACGAGGCCATATGGCAAGTTGCTTATAAAATTAGAATTTCAGCAGAGGATTTCATTTTTTTCTTCAGTTTCTCTCTCTAAAAACGACCCTTTTGCCTTCTCTCTTTGACTCTAACCCAGATTTAGACCAGTTCAATGATCGGAAGCTACCATGAGACTCCTAGGAAGATTCTCTATAATATAGGCAGAGCAGAATTTTGATTTGAGAAGTTTGGGAAACATCCCAAAATTAGGGTAAGTGAGTTATTTTGGAATTTTCTTAATAAATATAGTTATTTGGAGCCTAGGAAGTATTAAATGGGTATTTTTCTGAGATTTGAGAAAGTTGGGATTTTTGAAATACAGGGTCTCGTTTTGTTCATTTTAAGCAGGAATCCCGAGGAACAGGTAAGGGGAAATATTTTATAATAGCATTTTTTATTAATTTCTAACCGTCTAATTTTGGGTATAAATTCTACATAATTAGGTATATAATTTTCTGAACGTACAGGTATTGAAAATACTATTTTTGAATATATAATATATTGGGAAAAATTGTGTGGCATGAAAATAGCTTTGAAAATTAAATGGCTGCGAGTACTGTGGGATGATGAATTATTGTGATTGTGAATACTATTTGGACTGCGATTTCTATTTGGTTGGAAATATTGGTTGGTTGTGGATACTGTTTGTTTGTGTATACTGTGGTTGGATTGTGTGGATGCGTTTGAGTGGTTGGATTTGCTTTTGATTTGTGTTGTTGTTCATGTAAATTGTAATATAACATTGGCAGTGGTATGAGGAGGTCGTTATATGGTACTTGATATAACCATCATATAACATCGGCAGCGATATGAGGAGGACGTTATATGGTCATTTATACTGGGGGGTAAACATTGGCAGTGGTATGAAGAGTTTGTTTACCTATTTACCATGAACAAGGTGTTTGTGCTATAATCCGTGTGAAGATTTGTCCTATGTGGACCAGTTCTTTGTGGACATGTATGTTGTATATATGATAGTCCTATGTGGATTAGTCCTGTGTGGACATGTATGTTGAATGTATGATAGTCCTGTGTGGACCAATTATGTGTGGATGTGTATGTTGTATGTATGATAGTCCTGTGTGGACCAGTCCTGTGTGGACGTGTATGTTGTATGTACTAGAGTCCTGTGTGGATGTTGCATTCTTTGTGGATATGGACCCTGTGTGGGTGAGAATGGATTATGTGTATATCATGTGTGGATTGATTGTAGTATGCGTATATATGTGGAACTCCATGAAATGATTGACATTGGTTGAGTGTAATTTTAATTACTTTAGTATTTATGGTAAAGTAGAATACTCCGCCGAGGCCTTGCTGAGAAAGGCGAGTACTTTGGTAATTATTTGTGGATACTAGAGTAGAGGGAAGGCAAAAACTTGATCGGTACAAAACTGCAAGTGCACAATATCGTAGTTTTATAATATAATGATGTGTAGAGTATCGTTCTCAGGGATTGATGTCTTAATTTTACCAAGTACCGAAATTTTACTGACCTTGATTTTATTTAGAAAGATTAATAATTTTAGACTACAAAATTTAAATAAAGTTACTTTAAACAAACTATTCAAGAGAATTTAAAACTGGATGTCGTGTATCAAATTACTGATGGTGAAAACTTTTAGGAAATCGATTTCACCTAGTTTCTCACTATGCCTTACTCATCTAGCCAATTCGAATTCGTATTCTCTGTTTGTTAGCAAATCTCTAATTTTTCAAAAAACCTTTTTCGATAGCCAATCATAACTTATTCTTGTTTATTATTTAACATAAGATTATACAAATTAATAACGTAATAACGCAATAAAACCCTCGATTTTTAATGTTACGTAGGTTCATACATGTCTTTTGATCTCTATATTTACCTACGCTGAATTATCCAAAATTTATCCTATAATCCCCCCTTTCGGCAACAAATCACAAGACTAATATCATTTAATTAATGATTAGTTAATTAAAAGCATTAAGAGCAGAATAACTCAAACAAACATAAACGAAAACTACTTTAAATTAGCATCAAAGAGCACGAATAATTTAAAATCGGGTTACATCATTTTCCTAAAATACAAAAATTAGTTCATTATGAAAATTAAATTCAATAATAAAGATTTCACCATGTTTTCTTTTATTTGGAGAGTAGAGGAAAAATCAACACTCGCAGCACAGCCGTCGCGTGCCGCGAACACTCCGAGCACCATCGTAGTTCGCCGCTTCCCAATTCCCAAAAAGCTTTAAATATTCTGCATGCCGTCAACCCTCCGTTAGCGCTGATTGTGTTGTTTTTTTAATGTAGCACAGCCTCTCTAAAAGACTCCAGGAACGAAGACCTCCCCGGATGGATGCCTCCACATGCGACCTCCTCCTATTCATGCAGCATCTCCGAAAAAAAAAAAAAAAAAAAAAGGGAAAAATTCCAACCCTCCTTTTCTTCCTCCCCCCAGTGTGTCTCACGCCTCCAGCATGAGAAAAAAACCTTTCCTTTCAAAGAAACTTTAAGTGCAGTTCATTTTCTTTGACTTTTCAATTCCTTCCTTTCTTTTCTCTTTTTCTTTCTTTTCTTTGTGTTGTGTTTCACCCAGCGCATCAAGAGGACCCGGCTGCATGGCCGGGTCACATCACACTTTTTTTTATTTTTTCTTTTATTTTTTTTATTTTTTTTTTCAAAGGCACGCGTTCTGCCCTCCACTTTCAAGCACGATTTTGACCCTCCAACAGGTCGTATCTCTCAAAACTAAAAACACAAAAGTTGTAGAACTTTTTCTTGTCTTTCCACAGCATTTTAAATTATCTCAATCGGAGTTTATATGAGAAAGTTACACCTAAATTACGAAGTAATGCCGAATAATCCATAAAAATAGCGTATGGTAACTTCACGTCCACTTTCGACCTTAATTCAGCTAGTATTTCTCAAAATTCAAAACATGAAAGTTGTAAAGTGTTCTCTTAGCTTTCTACATAATTTTGAATCATCTAAATTGGAGTTCGTATGAGAGAGTTATGTATAGATTACGAAATAGCATCGAAAAACAACCTTTCTTTGCGTGCATGACTTGGCTTCCGAAAATTATCCTATAAATGTTCATAAAAATCCCAGATGCTCACGGTCTTGATTTGGACTCCGCCTCTTATACACGGCACCTCTCATGCTCATGACCCGCGTACATTCTAATTTCAAATTTAATCTTAAAAAAAAAAAACTATCCTGTAATAATCAAACACGAGTGTCCATAAATTTTCAGCAAAAAATAGGGTAATTATCTTAAAATTATCGGGTGAGCTCAATGATTAAACTATTAGACAAAATTGGGCATTTTAATTAAAATTATGATCTTGAATGCATGAAATTAAATGCATAATTATGCAACTATGGCGCATAATCACCTTCCCTATTCTTAGAGACTTTACCTGGATACATAACTCGAGGGCTTACTGAGAAAGGTGAGTGCCCTGGGGTTAGCAGTAGAGCAAAGGAAAACTACTTGTATTGGAGGTTAGACTTCCCTATTCTCGGCAATTATCAGTATAAATACTTATGTATATGCGTATGTGATTGGGTGACACAGAAGTTGATGATGGTGTGTTTATGAATAGGTTTACTTGGCTGCGGTGGATAGTGGAGTACAATTGTGTATATATTTTAATTATATATTAAACACTTCAGCTACACATTGTTGTAACTTATTTCTTCTTTATTGAGAGGGGTCTCACCCCATCAATTTATTAATCTTTTCAGGTCTTCCAAGTGATCGAGCTTAGAAAGCTCCAGGGCGAGGTAGTTTTGTGAGTTGGATAACAAAATGGATATGTATAGTTTAATGTTTAAATATTTTGGTCTTGTAATATGGAGAATATGGTTGTACTTTATGGGTTTGCTTATGTGAATATAGAACTTTGGTATTATGTTTGAGGTTGTTTAATTATTTTCGCTGCATGAATGGTATCAGAGATGTGTGTTGGTCTAATAACACCCCGGGCCCCACGTGGCGGGTTCAGGGCGTTACAAGTTTGTTGTGGTATTTATTGATGATATACTGGTCTACTCAAAGAATTTTAAGGAACACGAGGACCATCTAAAGCTGGTATTATAGGTATTAAGGGAAAAGAAGCTATACGCTAAATTCAAGAAATGTGAATTTTGGCCGAGGTAGGTCACTTTTTTTAGGCATGTGATTTCTAGGGACGACATATCAATAGATCCAAGTAAAATAGAAGTAGTGGTGAATTGGGTGAGACCGGGGAACATACAAAAGATCAGGAGTTTCCTAAGTCTGGCAGGGTACTATCAGCGTTTTGTGGATGACTTTTCCAGATTATCGGGGCCATTGACACAACTCACGAGGAAAAATGTGAGATTTAAATAAACCGACGAATGTGAGCAGAGCTTCCAGAAGTTGAAGCAGCGGCTGGTCACTGCATCGGTATTATTTATTCCATTGGGAGAGAATGGATTTGTTATATATAGTGACATGTCCTAGAAGGGACTTGGGTGTGTGTTGATGCAGCATGGGAGGGTTATTGCTTACACTTCTTGGTAGCTTAAGGAGTATGAAAAGAACTATTCAATACATGATTTGGATATAGCTGCAGTGGTATATGCTTTAAAGATCTTGAGGCATTATCTTTATGGTAGGAGATGTGAGATCTTCACTGACCATAAAAGTTTGGAGTATTTTTTCACCCAGAAAGAATTGAATATGAGGCAGAAAAGATGGTTGGAGCTCATTAAAGATTATGATTGCACTATCAGTTACCACCCAAGGAAAGCAAACTTTGGTGGCTGAAGCTCTTATTAAAAAATTAGTGGAAGCAGCATTGTCGGCAATAGAGATTTAACATTCAATTCAGATGGATCTGGAGAGGCTCGATGTGGAGCTAGTAAAGGATGATAACCAGGCATTTATTACCAACCTAGTGTTACAACCTACCTTGTAGGAGAGAATTAAAGCAGCTTGGAGAAATAACACAGAATTAGTAGAGCTAATAGATAAAGTGTAGGAAGGATAAGGGGAGGAATTTAATATTTCAGATGATGGAGCTCTGAGGTTTCGTACCAAATTGTGCGTATCTGCAGATGCTGTGATTAGGAAGACTATTCTAGAGGAGGCACACAAATCCCTTTACACAGTGCATCCTGACAGCATTAAAATGTAATGGGACTTCCGAGAGTCATTCTAGTGGAGCGACATGAAGAGGGAGATAGCTGAGTTTTTGAAGCAGTGTTTGACATATCAGCAGATAAAGGTTGAGCACCAGAGACCAGCGAGATAGTTGCAGCCACTCCACATTCCTAAGTGGAAGTGGGATCATATATCCATGGACTTCATTACAGGGTTACTGCCAACATTGCATGGATAGAATGTTATTTGGGTGGTCGTTGATCGATTGACGAAGACCGTTCATTTTCTTCCTATTAAAATCAACTATTCTATGAACATACTAGTAGAGTTATATATTCAAGAGATAGTTCGACCTCATGGTGTGCAAGTATCCATAGTTTCAAACCAAGACCCATGATTTACATCGCAATTTTGGAAGAGTTTGCAAGAAGCTTTGGGGTCTTAATTATCATTTAGCATAACCTTCCATCCTTAGACTGATGGAAAGACGGAGAGGATGATCCAGATACTTGAGGATATGCTACGAGCATGTGTGCTAGATTTCGGGGGTAGTTGGACCCAGTATACGTTTTTGGTAGAGTTCGCATATAATAATAGCTACCAGGCCAGCATTGGGATGGCACCTTACGAGGCATTATATGGTAGGAGGTGTCTTTCTCCACTATAATGGGATAAAATGGGTGAGGGGCGAATTCTGGGACCAGAATTAGTGCAATAAGCGTATGATAAAGTCCGACTTATTAAAAACAGAATCAGTGCAACTCAGAGTCGGTAGAAAAGCTATACAGATACTCACCGCTGGAAGTTGGATTTTGATGTGGGAGATCAGGTATTTATGAGAGTAGCACCATTGAGAGGAGCTATGAGATTTGGGAAGAAGGGTAAGTTGAACCCTAGGTTTATTTGCCCATTCGAGATACTTGAGAGAGTGGGTCTAGTCGCCTACAGGCTAGCTTTACCACCAGCTCTGTCCAGGATTCATGACGTATTCCATATTTTCATGCTGAGGAAGTACGTCCCAGATCCCTCCCACATGATTAGCTACGAGGAGATAGAGCTTAGAGATACATTAGCATATGAAGAAACACCAGTGTAGATTCTAGATAGAAAAGAACAGGAACTGCGCACCAAGACAATTCCACTAGTAAAAGTCCTATGGAAGAATCATGCAGTGGAAGAGGCCTCGTAAGAGCTAGAGGAGGAGATACGACAGAAACACCTACATCTGTTTAGTGGCAACCAGCATTAGAAAGAAAAAGGAACAGTAATAATTCAGGTAAAGTAAATATAGTTTGGTTTTATTATATTCAGAGCAGGATAATGTACGTATAAGTTGTATTTTAAATTATAGAATAGGTAGTATTTTTGGCTTTGGAAGAATTATCTTTTATGTGTATACTTGTAATCTCTCATAACCGTAATTGTAACCACGGTATTCCTCCACTATAAGTGAAGGTAATTAATAAAATAAGTAGTAAATTTTCCTCAGAGGATGGTGTATAGCACAAATAGCAAATTTCGAGGACGAAATTTTTAAAAGGAGTGGAGAATGTAGAGACCCGAAAAATATAATAATAAAAGAATTTGAAAAAAATAGATTTTTGGTTGGGGAAACAGAAATTCGGCGACGGTTTTCTAGAGGGGAAAGAAAACCGGCGATGGTCATCGAATTAACGTGGATCAGTAATAGATAAAACGCTAAAATTGAGCCGGTTAAAGGGAAAATCCGCAACGATTTTTTGAGTAGCAAAGAAAACTGTCGATGGTTTTGGTAAATTACCACGGCTGGGTAAAGGGTAAATGGTAAATCTGGGTCGGTAAAATAGAAAACCGGCAACGATTTTCTGGTAGTTCGAGAAAGTCGGTGACGATTTTCTTGATAGTATTGAAAGTTATAAAGGAACCCGAGAGTTCATTTGAAAACATAAAAAAATAAAACACTCTCTTTCTCACCAAAAACCCTACGACCCTTCCCCCATTTTCTTCGATTCCAACTCCGTTAAAGCCCAGATTGACGATCAGGAACCACTATAAGGTTCCTGGGAAGATTCTCTTCCACCTAGGCGAAGAGGAATTTCAATTTGATGTTCTGAGGCATCATCCCAAAACTGAGGTAAGGGTGTTAAATATTAGTTTTAATGGTTAAATTGGAGTATTTGGGGCCTAAGGAATATTAGTTGATAATATTCTGGTGATTGAGTTGATTGATTTGGTAAAAATATAATTTCAGGGATTTGAACTTCGAACGCTGCAAGGGCGTAGATTTAGAAATTTAGGAGGCTCCATAGGAATCAGGTAAGGGAAATATGTTATACCGGTTAAATTAGAAATTTTACCAGTAAATTATAGTATTTGATTATAAATTTCATAGTGTGATTTTTGAACAAATCAGAGCACAAAGATTATACAGTTTTACAGATTTCCATATAGGGGTTTTATTTATTTATTAGTGTGGCATGAGTCAATATCAGTTCAGTACAGAATATACAAAGCTTTCAAAGTATCATGATTTACAATATATATACAGAAAGATGTTTTATAGAATTTACAGAATCATGATTTACAGAATACACACAGAAAGATGTTTTATAGCATTTTCAGAATACCATGATATACAGATTTTATAAACATAACATTCATATTTTACAATTTATCCAGATATTATAGTTTATTCAGATAAGCTTTTACAGTGTTATGGTTATTACAGTTGAAACTGAATCATAGTAAAACAGTAAGATATATTAATTAGTATTATAAATTATCAGACCCTGATGGGACAAATCATATTACAGATCACGGTACCGTAGCTAACTCAGTACAAAGTGCAACCACATATCTCAAATAGTGTATGGATTTTATCAGTAGTCGATCGTGCCTTGGGAGAGCTTGCAGACTCCCCGGTAGTCTGGATTGAGGTAGCCGATCTAACGGTAGAGGTTTCAGTTGACTTATCCTAATAGGCCAACCAGTGTTAAGTCCCACATGCGAGCCGCACAACTCTTTAATGAGGGGTTAAATCATGACATACATTCATCTAGGGAAGTTGTCATATTATGTATATATGTAGATTAACAAAAAACAACAGTTATACCTATAGATACTAAAAGTATGATTAAATAGAAAGTTCAGAAACAATTGTATTTTAAGCCACATAGGTGTGAGTTAAATTGTATTTTATTTTACATATTATCTCAGTTTCAGTTAATTATGAGTATATTGTTTATATAAACTCAGTATCCACACACTAGTAATAGCATATTTCGTCTTACTGAGAGTTGTCTCATCTCAGTAATTTAAGCATTTCAGGTGAACTAGTTAGACGAGTAGATCAGGCTCGGAGATAGAGGGGATCTTGTACTGCTCTGTCTATAGGGTAAGTGTTTTTTAGGGATGTATTTATTAGTATATTTTGGATGATCTAGTGGAGAATACTGGAGAGATATGTATATAATTGTTTTGCGAAATACTGAATTTTGGTATTGTAGTTATGATTGTAAGATTTTATGTTTTCCGGTGCATAGGTGTGTTATCTTATAAATAGGTATTCCTCGGAGCCCACCTTGGGACCGAGATATTATAGTAGATGTTATCAGAGGTATCAAAGCAATATGATTTTATAGCATATAAAAAAATGGTATGAATTTTTGGGTCGTTACACTACGGACACCACTGCACCCTATGGCTAATCCTATGCACTAGGGAAGAATCTAATAATTATGTAATTTTAATTTGACACCTTTCTTCCTTTAGTCTCGAAAGGTTTTCCTTCATGATTACCCACATCATTTCCTTGTTTATGCCTCTAGCACCTTTAAATGTATAGTTATATTGTATGTGCCCTTTTACTTCATCAGATAAGCAGGTTTTATATATATGTGAAAGCTTGTGCTTATTTATTTTATTTTTACTAAATGAGGCATTCAAATGAATATGGGATATATTTGACATATTTGAACCCTTTTTGAAAAGATTGTGTCTTTTAACTTCCAAGGGTTTATCATGATTATTCTTTTCATTTATAACTTTGAGTGTAGCTCTAGAATAATCATCTATTTCTTTCTCTAAGCCAATAAATTTCAAAACTTTCTCTATCTTTTTTCTTCTCAAGGATAGCATGATAATCTTTTAGATCTTCTAATAGTTTTGCTAACCCTCTACTTTCATTTTTGAAGACTATTTTCTTCTTAGAGACCCTGGCCAAAAGCTTATGCATCCTAAGTAAAGCAATTTCTAGTTTTTCATGAGAGGGCATGCTTTCTTCATTAATTCCAATGATTGATTCATCACAATATTTGTCAAAATATATATCACATGAATAAATACATGAATTATCATTATCAGAAGCAATGGATGATTCATCATATAAAATATCACAGGATTTGGCACAAGAATCATCAATAGAGGCAGAGTCAGATGCATATACCTCTTCGTCGATTAGCATTACTAGTCCATGATTTACTCCTCCTGATTATTTGAGTTTGGAGCATTCGGAGGAGAGATCTTTTTCTTCGGGGACTCCCCATATTTTCTTTCAAGCTCATCCCAAATTTCTTGTGCACTTTTGCAAGTCATGATTTCACAAAAAATGTTACACTCTAAAGCACAATATAACATGTCCATGACATTTGAATTAATTACCCTAAAATTCTTTTCATTTATCAGAGCACAACTTCTTTAACAATCATCTGTCAGACCCTCCAATCCATTGATTTTACAAATATGATCATGTTTAATTTCCAGGCAGTGTAATCAATTAAACTAGCAGCAGTAATACACAACCTAGGCTCTTTCTAAGCAAATACCAAATGTGCAAATAATTATAATATGCGAAAATATAAAATAGTGCACACGTGATTTGTTATCGGGGTTCGACCAATACTGTCTACATTCCCACCTCTAGCTCGTAAGCCCAAGTATTCCACTAATGCTCGCTTTCGGGTGGAGCGACACCAATTACAATCTCCTCTCCTTATTGGGTGAGGAAAATCTAAGGTCACATTCATAGGGCTGACCCCAACCTTTACAACCTAATCCTTATGGGATAGATCAACACCCCCTTAGGCCACGCCTGGAATACAACAATGAATATAAAACTTGCGTACAATTCAAATGCTTCTCAACTAAGAAAATATGTACCAATATAATCAATGCACTTAAATATGATAGGAATTATAAGCTCAATGAAGATTATATGGCTACTCTCAAGATAATGCAAATATAGCAAACAGTATGTGAGAGAGTTTGTGTAGGGATTTTTGAATCAAGATAACTATATCAATCACAAAGTTCAATATCAAAGATCTAAAACATACAAGCAAAAATATCGAAAATGATTTTCAAAAGTCAAGCACACGGGATATTTAGAAAACTAGCTTGTCAAAAATATTTTCTTCAAAACACAAGACAAGCTCTTGAGTCTTGCAACAAGAATGCAAAGACTCACAAGCTTAAGAAAGTTTCCCCAAAAAATAAATTTATAGATTAAATCACAGGGGAAAACTTTTTGGCTTACTCTCACTAAAATAAAAAATCAATTAACATATATGAGAGTGTAAATTTGTAGTAACAGTATGAGTTATCTCAAGATACTATCACCAAAGGTATTTTTTGTAAAGGAATAAGTAAGGGTGGAGTATGTAAGCTTGTATGGGAATGAATAGCCCAAGGAATTTTAGAGAGAATTTTGTTAATCAAGGCCTTAATCAATCTCCAATTTTTCCAAATGAAGGTATATATATAACCTTTGACAAAAATATAACTGTTGGGACTCAAAGGGAATTTTTAGAAAAGTTTAAGTATCATTTTTACCCTAATTACCATGGTTAATTTTTGGCAACCCGAGAATTTTGATTGCCCGGTCCTTAAGGTCGGTCGCCCAAACAGACACAAGGAGAAAAGGTGAATTTTTGGGTTCAGGTGCCCAAGGGAAACGACTCGTTAGCTAAACCAGGCAATTTTCCAAACCTTCGTGGTTTCAATCGCCCAGCGAATGGATCGGTCTGCCAAACCTCACAATTCGGTTGCTCGAGCCTATTGAACTAAAAGTTCGATCGCCCGGAGACAATGGAAAAGTAGCTTTTAAGCATTCGGTCGACCGAGGACAGTTAGTTAAATTTAAGTTCAGTTGTTCAGGCCTCAGTCAACTTTGTTGACTCTTCGTACATTCGGTTGCCCAAACCATTTTTAACACTCTAGGTTTGGTTGCCCAAAGCCCTTTCAAAATTCAAGTTATGTTCGGATTGACCTCATAAGTTTTGTCCCTATAATTGTAAGTGTAATATTTAATCTTTTAGGGATTTTTCATTATGTGCATGGGGACCTATGGTCAGTCTATAGCTTAGGCTTTTTAATTTAGTCCAAAAACCTGGTGTCGGTCGACCAGAGTCTTTTCTATGGTCATTGAGCTATCATGCATGCAATGCATTAATTATTACAGACCATGATTATTACAGACCCAAATAAACTGAATGCAATTACAATTTGAAAGATTTGTCTTCATTTCTTTTGCACTTCGTATGACCATGTCATGTGCCAGGTGATGTTGAATTTCGGCTCCTCATGGCTTCTATGTTATCCTTACAATCCGTGCATGCAAAGTGATAATCCTGCTTACATACTTATTGCACATGTAAGATATTTTGTATTTGTCATAATCAAAACGAGATAGGACTCAAAAAGTCAACAATAATTTGGAAAGTGAATTTTTTCACTACCCTCTTTTTTTAAGAATGTAGGTTCAGACAATATGTTCGGTAAAAAAAATTTTATAGAATAATTTTTTTAAAATAAGGTAAAAGACGCTAACATCTCTTGAAGTTTGACATACAAAAATAAATAAAAATAAAAATAAAAAAACAACAAGTGTCTTGAGATTTTTAAATTTTCATAAACTTTTCCTAAGATTTAAAAATTTTCACAAATTTTCCCTGACATTAGATTATTACAACACTCATACCTTTTAAAATGTTTGTCTTTCTACTAAGTACAAAGGGAGATTTTTGTCTTTTTGACAAATCTAAATGTAGATCTTTGAAATTTTTTAAATCTAACTATCTGTTTGGATGAAGATTTTACTTGAAAAAATGAAAGGAAATGAAAATAAGGAAGAAATTCATTTTTCATTATATTTGTCCAATACATTAGATTCTATTCAAAATAAAAGTTCATTTTTATATGATTAAAAATTAAGAGAAACTAAATATTAATTATGCATAAAACCAAAATTTTTGTTTATAAATTTGATATAGTTTTCATTTTCTTTCTTACTTTCCTTAATAAACAAATATAAAAATGTGGATTTCCTAATATTTTGCTTTCCTTTCCCTTCCCTAATACTTTTCGAAACGAATTCCAAACGAAGCGTAATAGAAGAGATCTTTAGGATATTTTAAATTTCTGAATATGTCTGTCTCTTTATGATAAATTTGAAGACATATATATATATACCAAACAAAAGGGATTGAGATGGAGTCGTATTCTAAGTTGTTTCTCTCATACATATATTTCCCTTTTAAGCATAACTTAAACATAAATTCTTTGACTTGAAGAATAAGTAATTAGAAATTTACTTATTTATATCCCTTACACGCAATGACAAGTCCACTTTCTCTACACATTGTGTAAGATCTTTTCTTCATCCCATCACAATTAACAAATTCAATAACAAGGCATTAATGGTCAATAATAATAATAATAATAATAATAATAATAATAATAATAAGCCGAAGATGTTGGCAAAAATATATCTTTTTTGAGATTTCAAAAATTTTATAGATCTTTCTCGACATTTGATTTTTAAGACATTTATATTCGCTATGTTAAGGAGCTATTTAAATAATATTTTAAATTTTCTTTACTTAACTCCTTTTGTTCTCGACAAATGTGAAATGATATTGCAATATGATTAAATCTTGAAATTCATTCCTAATCTCAAAAAAACAAAACAAAAACAAAAACAAAAAACAAAAAACAAACAAAACAAAACAAAACTGTGAGGAATGGTGTATTCCCAATAGGAGGGTGAATTGGGTATTAAAAAATTCTTAGGTCAATTTTAAAAATTTCACAACCTAGAGTCTATCTAAACACTCTCAATTCCCCCAAATAATCAAGAATGCAAATAGTTAAAACAAACATAGTTTTCTCTACAAATTAAATATTTGCGTACAAGCATGAACATCATGTCCCATTCAAAAACAAGTGTGTATGTAAGTGATAATTAAACGTGTATGTGTGTGTGTGTGTGCGCAAATAAATATAATTGTAAATAAACAAACATATACATGCAAATTTAAACGCAGAAATTAAATGTGTGTGTGTGTGTGTGTGTGTGTGAGAGAGAGAGAGAGAGAGAGAGAGAGAGAGAGAAAGAGAGACACTCACACATATTTGTTATCGAGATTTGGCCAATACTGCCTACGTCCTCGCCTTGGGCATAACTCCCAAGGATTCCACTAAGTGCTCACTTTAACTGGGCGAAGCAATACCACTTACGATCCTCTCCTTACGGGACGAGGAATAACCTAACTCAATTATCAGGTTGAATCCAACTAGTCTCCCTTACGATACAGAAACACTCGATCTCAATTCACGGGTTGAGCCACAACCAACACTCCTTGCGAGGCAGAGATACCTCAACAACACTTTACGGGGAGTACCAAAACCCAACTCACTTTCCAGACTGAGCCCAACTGGTCTCCCTTACGGGGCAGAGATTCCTCAATTCAATTTACAGGTTGAACCCAACCAATAAATAAAAATATAATTTTTGTACAAAACAAATGCTTCTAAATACAAGTAGAGATGTACACGCTTAAGTTCAATGCACTCTCAAATATGATATGAATTTATACTCAGTAGAGTGAGGGTATTTTTCACAAAATGATTTTTCAACCTTTGAAAAATAAGGCATATGATGAGTACTCAAAGATTTTAACCCTAATAAAAATTTCTCCCAAAAATATTTTTCAAGGAATAATAGGCGAACCTAGGGTTTTGCTCTTAAGATGAGTTTTGAAAAAAAAAATGTTTGATCATTTATGCTCGAAAATGTTTTTACAATAAATACAATATGAGCATTTAAATCTTGCAATGGATATGCAAAGATTCAAAAGCTACTAAAAGTTTTCCCAATAAATATTTATGAAGGGAATAATATGGGAAGGACTCAAGGCTTACTCTTAAAGATGAAAAAAAAATGATGAACGAGTGAGAGTAAATGCATATGGATACAAAATAAATGCCCAAAAATAAATGCTCTCTTTCCATAAATATTTTTTCAAAAACAATGAGTGAAAGTGATTTGGAGAGAGTTTAAAAAATTTGCCCCCAAAGAAAGATTTTTGCAATAAAAATAATTTACGGGTAACTTTGATTAAAAATAGCCTAAAAAGATTAGAGAGAGATTTTGACTAATCAAAGTTGCTAATTTAGCTTATGGAGGAGGTATTTATTGATTTTCAGAAAAATTGACCGTTAAGGGACACAGAGGGTATTTTTAGATTTGTTTAATTAAAAATTAAATGTAATTAGTGCTAAAAAATTACCGGAACCTCAGAGGTTTGGTCGGATGACCTCTCACAAGAAATTTGAAATTCAAAACGGGTTCGATCGGCCGAGCAAAGGGCTGGTCGCCTGACTTAGAGCGATTCCGAACCCTTCGTAGGTTCAGTCAGCTGGGATTAGGTTCAGTCTGCCGAGCCACGAAGGTCGGTCGGCTGAGGCTGTTTTTGAACCAAAGCGCCGATCGACTAAGAAAGGCAAAAAGGCTCAAGTCCTAAGATCGGATGACCGTGGAAGCTGAGTTCAAAAATGGTCAGTCGACCTAGCTTAGTCAAACATTTGACTTCTTGCCTAATGCGTGGTTGGTCGACTAAGATGTTATAAGTACTTGAGGTAGCCGGTCGACCGAGGTCCATAAGAAAATCAATTTTGGCCCTGTTTTTGACCTTAAATTATTTTGAAAACCTTTGTAAATGTTTAGCTTTTAAGAGCAAGGTTTTTCCTAAAAATATTGGGTGCCCTAAGGTTTGTCTATGGCCTTTGTGTCACGCCCCAAACCCGAAAATGGGACCCAGGGGTGAAAATGTAATCTAACCTGTCCCTGTATCATACAAACCATCCACAGATATAGTACAAAGGATGAGAGTCCGACCCCATGGGGTTCTCAGGCACCCTATACATATCTAACTACAACAAAATATACGCAGCGGAAATAGATCTTTCTATACAAGCATAGTATCATACCAGAGTCTATACAATGACAGAATCAAGGTTCCATCATACAACGTACAACTGGGTGCCCCACATATCTCAAATAGCAACCCACCAAAATACAAGTCATAGCACTTACCCAAGTGCTACCCGTAGTACACCGGCCACTACGCTCTCGACACAAGGACGTTAGTTCCGGTTACTCGAAGAACTTGTAAAAATGTACGTACAGTAAGGGTGAGATACATCTTAGTAAGGCAAATGCAGGTTACATTAGTGTGTGGCATTTGAGTGTTATCATGACAGCAATATATAAACAAAGTTATAAACATTTCTAGTGGTTTCACAATGCAGTTCCAGTACAGTGCATACATGCACACACATGCATATGCACGCCCATGATCTACCCGGTGTCGTCACACCCCTCGGCTCAAAGTCGGTCCACGATATCCGGCGTTAGCCCATAGCCAACCTGTGCTACACGGCACCACTGGCACATGGTTAGTCCCGGACTACCATGGCATCGTACCGGCGCTAACTGGTGGATCCATACCCTTTGGTGATCAGCCAGTATAGGCTCATTCCCTCGAATATAGAGTCGGACACTCTCGTACCTCGAACAATTCAAACCCAATTTCTACTGCATTTCGACCAAAACACAACATGCATGCTCATATAACCAAACAAACCACACCCATTTGGTAATCTAAAATTATGGTTTTCCAAACACATACAATATAAACAAGTCAAGGTACAACCATCCTTATATCACAGTATAAATCATCATATACACGGTTTTCAACAAAATCAAGGATGCGGCCCGTCACCCCCTTTTCCCAAAACTGTAATCATGAAAACTCATAATTTTACCCGTTAGATCCCCCCAAATGAGTAGTCAAAACACACACAGGACCGTAGACCACAGTTCCACCAAGTCCGGTTTTGAAAATAACTAATATAAACTGTATTCCTTTACCTTTCCCCCCCAAATAGAAAATCCCGAACTCTAAGACCCCTAAATAGTGAACCGAGTTCCAAAACCTACAACCAACAGTACAGAATATACTCACAACATTGTTCCCTACAAAACTATCGGATCAGAATTGAAAACCGAATCTTACCTTGATTTTACTCCAAAACCCAAAAATGGCCGAACCGAAAATCTGATCCGTAGAACTTGAAGAGAATCCTTCCACGATCCTTGTGGTAACTTCGGATTAACGATTCTAGCAACGATCGGCAAAGAAATCTAGAGAGATGAAGTGTAGGAAGAGTTCTAGAGAGATAGAGAGAAGATTTTTAGACCTCTTAGCTTGGAAGTAAAGAGAACTTCTATTTATAGCCCTTTGACTCAGGGGTCTTCGTCAAGGAAAT
Source organism: Malania oleifera (assembly GCF_029873635.1). Classification (NCBI taxonomy): domain Eukaryota; kingdom Viridiplantae; phylum Streptophyta; class Magnoliopsida; order Santalales; family Ximeniaceae; genus Malania; species Malania oleifera. Next base: position 71,175,969 of record NC_080425.1, on the reverse strand, counting down.
GGTGTCTTCATCGATGAGGTCATATAGTCAGCTCGTCGACGAGATGGTGGATTCGTCGACGAATCCTAATGTCACCGGTTTCCCGAAATCTCTTAGCTTCTTCTCGTCGACGAGCCTCTGAATTTCGTCGATGAGACTTACATGGACTTCATCGACGAAATCTGTTAAATTCCCAATTTGCCCCTCTCTTATTTAATTAAACTCACCTATCACGATTCGAGTTCTTACACTTCGATTCCCAACGGTCAGTCTATGGTTCGTCCAATCTGAGCATTCAACCATATCATGCAGATGCATGCATTATCACAGATCAAAGATAAAAACTAAATGCAATACAAATAAAAAATAAATAAATAATGTCTTCTTCTTCTCCATTGCTCTTTTGACTACATGGAATGCGCCAGATTAAGCTTTAAATCCTGTCTTGGCTTTCACTTTTCCTTTCCCTTATGTGTGTGCTGAATAATATACATGTTCACACGTTAAGTATACACATAAAATACGACTACTTGGTCAGCATCAAAACAGGGATCAAACTCAAAAAGTAAAAAATAACATATATAAAGGTTAGTTTGGTTTGCAGAATGTTCACTATTATGAATATAAATAGTCATAATATAAGAATTTGATACTCTATATTAAAAATATTTTTCTATTATAAAATTTTGACCTAGCTATCATGGGTACTTAGAGGTGTGAAAATATTCTCTTGTAGAAATGCAAGATAAGGTTGTGGACCATAGAATCACTATGATCTGCTCCTTTTTTAGATTGTGCACACGCGAGAGTTTTGTACACTAGGTTGCCTCTTACTTGATGATAAATTGATAGAACGTGCATGTATAAGTGTCTTAAAACCAATAATGGATAAAGATTTATGAGGTTTTGAAATGTCGAACACTAGGCCTATATCTTTTTTGAAAGACTGATTAGAGAATCAAAGCCCTATCATTGTCCTTATGAAGATCGAGATTATGTGGGGATCGGCCCCTCTAGCTAGTATTTTCATGCTTATTATCTAAATGCGAAATAGATGAATAGTTCAACTTTCGTTAGCTATCAATCTACCTTTGAAACTACGTTTACTTACTAAAAGTTGAATTCGCGAATCACACGCCTAACATCTAGATAAGGAGCATAAACTATCAAGGTGAAGGATGAAGCTCATTTCCCTATATATAATTTTTCATCCTAATGATAATGGTGAGCCTATGTAAGACCGGAAGGGGAACCAAACAGGGTAGGCAGTCACGAGTATGAACCAAACAGGGTAGGTAGTTACCAGTATGAACCAAACCCAACCATGGAAAAGGAATCCCCCACCGTAGCCATGCCAAAGAAATCAAGAATCCACCCTCGCATGGGAATCACAAATCCCTCCTGCCAATTAAAGTACCTACGTACGCTCAACAAAGCCTCATGCATCGTCAATTTCTCTGGTGTAATCTTATTATTACCGTACCTGCTGGATATGCTGTATTATTAATGCACAGGTTGGCGGTTTGCCAAAATATTTTTTTATTAAAAATAATAATTAAATAAATAATAATGTGAGATGGAAAGAAATTCTGTGTCGCATTTTAAGCATGGAAATACTTAATTAGATATGTGTGATGAGGAGAGAAGAACATAAATTCATATCACAATGCTCTGCAAAAGAAAAAAATAATAATAAGAAATAGTTTTCGAAAGAAAAAAAAAATTCAAAATTGATGGCCAAACAAAATGGAATGCTAGATCTTTTTTGAGCAAAGAGGTTATGAGTTTGATTCACTTGAGTCTGAATCTGTTCGGATTTGTAAAAAAAAAAAAAAAATCAATAATTTTGCATTTTAGTTTTATTCAAATCTATACAAGTCCAAATCTAAGGTTTTAATTCTATGTTCCCAAGTGCAAGATGAATAAAAAAAATGAATTAGGAGTCATTTTTATGACCTTGCTATTTCAATCTGAAACATCTTTTTGATCTTCCAGCTTTTGAATGTTAGAAGCAAAAATATAACCATGAAAATTGATGGTGAAGTTTAATATAAATTTCAAAATTTTGGGCCTTCCATGTTTAAAGTTTTAGGTTTAAATTTTGGGAATGGTAGGAAAGGATGTGGGATGAGAGAACATCGAAGTACATTTGTATTGGGTAATATTGAGAGTACTTTAGTAGATTCACTTCGGACTTGCTCGATAGTGATTCTATTGGATTCCTTGATTCTAGTGCACACCTTTCATGTATGTTTTGCATATGCCTTTTAATGAATCTCTTGTAGCTTGCATGCTCTGAATATTGGTTTTATCTCTTGATTGCATATATTGGGTCGAGGGTATTAAAATTAACTTCCATAATGAACTTTCCTCTGAGCTTGGCCGGTTATGTTTTTGCATGCCCTCAGGAAATTAGAGGTGAGGGGGGTTTTGTCTCTCGCAAGGCCTCCCAATATTTAAAGGTCAAGTAAAACAAATCTTTAATATGAAATAAACTCAATAAGTAACTAATCCTCATAGGGACCACTGGGGCTTGTATCTTCGTACGTCTTTGGGGATACCAAGGTTAGGGTAACTTCTGCCTTTCACAAGGCTACCCAATATAATACGACTTAGTAATTGAACAAAAAAGAAGAGTTTGAGTCTTGATCAGTTAATGTTAAAGGTAATCCTAGGTTAATCAGGTACCATCCATTGGACAAGGTGTAAAGGGGTATTAATACCATCCCTTTATATAATTGTACTCTTAAATCCGACCTAGAAATGCAGACTATTAACTATCGGTTTCTTTAGACCTAGGTATAACTTAGAGACCAATAAATTGGTAGTGTTTAATAGGTATTTTAACCTCACTTAAAGTAAGAATAGGTTAGTGACAAACTACATTACCATATTTTGACCAATTTCTCACCACATGTATTCCCCCTTCTCATGTGATCTTGATTTTTCCATTAGGTTGAGGCAATATTAAGATTCTACCCCCCTTATTGCAGGAGTTGACCCTTCGGACGTTGCAACAACCATCATTTCAATGAAGGAAATAGGTCATACCTATCCAATAGTGTATGTTGGAAAATTTCAAATCTATTTAGTCAAATTTCCTATTTTTCTAAGGGAATCTCGGTTGTAAATGTGTGAATATCCTAGAATATTTAGTTTCCTTAGAAGTTAGCATCTTTGGTTCTTCCCTTCTTGGTTCTTTCCTTCTATTCTTCTATTGTACATCTATTTATCTAGACATGTACCTATGTTATGATTAATGAGAATTATTTCCACAAGAAGCTATCTCATTCTAGATGGTATCAGAGCTAGGTTCGGTTCTTCGCCTTATGTAAACCCTAGTTTCCTTTGGTGGCTCCAATCTGAGGCCCAATCTTTATAGGGTTTTCTTCCTTGTACAACTTTACCCTAATCTCTTCTGGTGTTGTAGCCACGGCTGAAACCAAACTTGAAACCAGACCTACCCATTCTACTCTACTTATTGCCAATAATCCTGCTCCTCATGCTACTAGTAACACAGATTTGGCTACAACCAATATTTCTGCACAACGAACTTACTCTAATCAAAGGAGCTTGGAAGATAAGCCTTGATTATGGTGTGACTATTGTAATAAGTCATGCCACGCTCAAGAAAATTTCTAGAAACTCCATGGAAAGCCAGAAGACTAGAAGAGCAACAAATCTGGACCCTTTCGCAGCAATCACGCGGTCCCTAAAGCCAATGAAGCTAATTTCATAAGTGCTAAATAGGTGGATCATCTTCTTCAACTGCTGAAATCTACTTCTGCCTCTAGTCTTCCTACTGGTTCATTGGCCCAAACAGGTGATAACTCTAGTGCCTACCCTTGTTGCTTAAATCTTACACCATGAATTATTGATTCTGACGCATCTGATCACATGACCAATACCTCACAATTGTTTCAATCTTATTCTCCTTATTCAGGTAATAAAAAGATTAGAATTGCATATGGAAGTTTTTCATCCATTGCTAGAACAAGTTCTATCCAAATCTCTGAAAAAATAGAACTCAAATCTGTCCTTCAGATCCCTAAACTTGCTTGTAACCTACTATATGTTAGTAAACTCTCACGGGATTCTCATTGTTGTGTCATTTTCTTTGATTCTTGTAAAGCCCCCCAAATTACTACCATTTATTATTATTTTTTCACATAATAATAATAATTCTGATGCCATAAACATAAGCAAGATCCAACCTGGACCCAAAGGGAAACCAGGGATATTCCTATCCATACATACATATCAACTCTACAGCGGAACCATGATTCATTCAACCTTAAAAACAATACCAGAGTTTTACTATAACCAAAATACACATATACATCCCAAAAGGACCATAAATACCCTAGGGTCATACCCCAAAAAATCCATCCTCATCTCAACTCAATTAGTTACCCTTCAGCCAGGGTAGCACAATCATCCTCCTCTACCTTGAAGTTCGCTCTGCTCGTCTATCTGGGTTTCCTAAAAATTTGTATTTCTAGGGTGAGACACCTCTCGGTAAGATGAAATATGTTATTACCAGTGTGTGGCAAATGAGTTTACATGAATAATACATTTCCTAATCAAACTGTAACTGAGATAACATTTTAGGGTAAGGCATATCATAACTCACACCTATGTCATTTAAAATACAAGTGTTTCTGAATTTTTGATTTAATCATACTTTTAGCTATAATAGATAAATCTTGATTTTTGTAAATCTACATACATACATAACTATGAAAACTTTCCTAGATGGATAACTGTATGCATGAATTGACCCCGCATGCTCGGGTTATGCGGCCCATGGGATGGACTTAACTCTGGCTGGCCTACCAGCCTAAGTCAAACTGTAAACCTCTATAGTACGATTGGCTCCCTCAACATGGTCACTATTAGGGAGCTCTTTGTCTCTCCTCTAAGTATAATCGACTGTCACTCCACACTCTATCTAAGATGTGTTGTTGCACTATTTATACTGTATTAGCTACGGTACCATCCTCTGTAATCTATTCTGTTCTATTAGGGATCTGATACTATATAATATTATATCTGTATATTACTGGTTTACCATGATTCTGTATAACTAAAATAACCATGATTCTATATAAACTAAAATATCGTGATTCTATAATATTTGTAATACCATGATTCTGTAATATCTGTATTTCATGGTTCTATAAAAACTATATAATCATGGATCTATAAAAACTACATAATCATGGTTCTGTAAAAACTATATAATCATGATACTATAAAAGTTGTGTAAAACTTTGTACTAAACTGATATTTCTCATGCCACAAAATTAAATAAACTCATATACTATAATTTGAATTTTTCCATTGTATAAGAAATATATATATATATATATATATATATATATATATATCTGTATAATTTTTCCTCAAATCCAGATTTCTGAATTTTTTCTGAAAATACATAATTTCATACCCATAATGTCATACTTCTAAATTATCCAAAAATCATATTCTAAAAGCACATAATTATATATATATATATATATATATATATATATGTATATATATTATATTGTACTGGTAAAAATTTATAAAACAATTGCCATAACATATTTTCCTTACCTGATTTTCGTGAGGAAACGCATGCAGGGATTCTAAGCCCGTGCCCACAACATTCATACCAAACCCTATATTCCACAAACCCCAATTCAATCAACTCAACCCCAGAATAATAATCTTATTCATATTTCCAAGGCCCAAATACTCCAAATAATCAATTAAATCCTAAAATATCTTACTTACCTTGATTTTGGAGTGGTGCCTAGAATCCTCAAAACATAATTTTGCTTCGGTCAACTTGACGAGGATTGTTGCTAGGCCTTAAATATAGAGTATGATCGTCGATGGGGCGAGTTTAGAGTGAGAAAATGAGGTAAAAGAGGGAGAGGTTACGCAGCCTTGTAAGAATGGGAGAGAGTTTTTGTAATTTTAAAAGAAAAATGACATTCAACCCTTAAATAGTGTTCTGTCCTTGAAAAAAATTATCAACTGTTTTCTTGGGCTCTCAGAAAATCGTTGACGGTTTGATCTTTAACCAAACCAGTTTTCACCGTTTACCTTTAACCCGGCCGCGGTAATAACAAAACTGTCGACGGTTTGGTCCACAGCAAACAAAAAATCCCCTTTTTCTTTATTTCCTTATTCTTATTATTTTCCAGGTCACTACATTTTCCCCTCCTTATAAAAATTTCATCCTCAAAATTTGCTATCTATTTTATATAACAATCTTTGAGGAAAAATCATTGCAATTTTATTAATTACCCTCACTTATGGCAGAAGAATATAGTGGTCACATATACAGTTCTAGGAGATTACAGTTATTCACATAAAAATAAAATTCTCCCAAAACCATTTATAACCTAAAACTAAAAACATTATCTATCGTAGCCTACACTATACAAGTCAAAAAAAATACATTGCATTTACTTTTATTCTCACTAGTTCAGCTCTGAACTGCACTGAACAGATATGGATATCTCTAGCGCATATGTTCCTCTAATTCCCACGAACCCTCCTCCATTGCATGGTTGCGCCATAGTATTTTCACTAGTGGTGTTTTCTTTGTATGCAGTTCCTGTTCCTTTCGATCTAAAATATGTACTGGCACTTCTTTACAAGACAAGGTATCACCAAGCTTCAGTGCCTCATAACTAATCACATGGGAGGGATCTGAGACATATTTCCTTATCATGGATACGTGGAATACATCATGAATTCTAGATAGAAGCGGTGATAAGGTTGACATGTAGGCAACCGGACCCACTCTTTCAAGTATCTTGAATGTTCCAATATACCTAGGGTTTAGCTTACCCTTCCTCCCAAACTTCATCATCCCTTTTACTGGTGCAACTTTCAAAAAAACATGATCTCCTACACCAAATTCCAACTCTCATCGGCGAGTATCTGCATAATTTTCAGGCGACTCTGGACTATTCTGATTCTGTCGCTAATAAGTCTGATTTTATCATGAGTTTGCTGTACTAGCTTTGGCCCCAAAATCTATCTTTCCCCAATCTCATCCAAGTATAACAAAGATCAACACCTCCATCCATACAATGCCTCGTACGAGGCCATCCCAATACTGGCTTGGTAGCTTTTTTTGTAAGCAAACTCCACCAATGGAAGGTACTGGATTGAGCTACCTTCAAAATCTAGCACAGATGCACGTAGCATATCTTTCAATAACTAAATGGTCCTCTCAGTCTTTTCATCGGTCTGAGGATGAAAGGTCGTGCTAAAAGCCAGGTGGGATCACAAAGCTCTCTGTAAGCTTTTCTAGAACTGAGACGTGAAATGTGGATCTCGGTCAGAAACGATGGATATAGGCACTCTATGCAATCAGACTATATCATGTACATACAGTTTTGTCAATACCTATGGAGTAGTTAACTCTAATGGGAAGAAAATAGGCGGTCTTCGTCAGTCTATCAACGACCACCCAAATGGTGTCCTGTCCATGTAACGCCAAATGTAACCCTGATACAAAGTCCATAGAAATATGCACACACTTCCATTCGGGAATGGGAAATGGTTGCAATGGTCCCGCTGGTATCTGATGCTCAGCCTTCACTTGCTGGCATGTCAAACACTGCTTTACATATTCTACAATTTCTCTCTTTGTATTGCTCCACCAGAAGGATAACCTCAAATCCCTTTACATTTTTTACTATATGGATGTATTGTATATAGGGAACGGTGCACCTCTTCCAAAATGGTTCTTTTAATCGCAACATCTGTAGGCACACAGAGTCTGGTACGAAATCTTAAAGTTCCGTCATCTGAAATACTAAACACTGCCTCCTGACCACTCCACACCTTATCCATAATCTTCATTAACTCCACATCTTTCACCTGAGCAGTTTTAATTCTTTCTTGTAATGTGGGTTGTATAACTAGATTAGCGATAAACGCCTGATGATTACCCTCTACAAGCTCCACCCCGAGTCTTTCCAAATCCATTCTGACCTGATGTGCAGTTACTATCACTGATACAGATGCACTTCCTGATTTATGACTCAACACATCAGCTACCACATTTGCTTTTCTTAGGTGGTAACTGATGGTGTAATCATAATCTTTAATTAACTCCAACCATCTCCTCTGCCTCATATTTCAAACTCTTATGATCTATAAAGATTTCACATTTCCCACCATATAAATAATGTCACATGATCTTTAAGGCGTACACCACTGCAGCCAACACTAAATCATGCGTCGGATAATTCTTTTCACATTTCTTGAGTTGCCAAGAAGCATATTCCACCACTTTTCCTTACTGCATCAATACACACCCAAGTCCTTTCAAGGACGCGTCACTGTAGATCACAAAATCTCCATCCTCTAATAGAATGGTCAAAACTGGCGCGATAACTAGTCGTTGTTTCAAATTCTAAAAGCTCTACTCACATTTATCATTCCATTCAAACTTAGCATTCTTCTTGGTTAGGCATGTCAGAGGCCTCGATAGTTTAGAAAATCCCTCTATGAACTGGCAATAATATCCCGCTAGTCTTAAGAAACTTCTGATCTCTTAAACATTTTTCGGTCTCACCCAATTCACTATTCCCTCTATCTTGATGGGATCTATAGAGATTCCATCCTCAGATATCACATGCCCATGGAATGCAACCTTCTCTAACCAGAATTCACACTTCTTGAATTTGGCACACAGTCTCCTTTCTCTAAGCATCTAAAGTGTCAGCCTCAAATGCGTCTCATGCTCCTCAAAAGTCCTCGAATAGACCAGTATATCATCAATGAAAATGACTACGAACAGGTCTAAGTACTAAACGAAAACTCTATTCATCAAGTCCATGAATGCAACAGGAGCATTCGTCAGTCCGAATGACATGACCAAAAAAACTCATAGTGGTCATACCGAGTTTGGAACGATGTCTTCCTTTGCCTTGACCTTCATTTGATGGGACCCAGAGCGTAGATCAATCTTTGAATAAACTCGTGTACCCTAGAGCTGATCGAGCAAGTCATCAATACGGGGAAGAGGATACTTGTTCTTAACAGTTAATTTGTTTATTTTTTTATAGACTATAATGTAACGCCCCGAACCTTTTAAACCCGAGTCCAGCGCGTTATACCAGATAAAATCCTTGATAATCAATAATTAACCTAACATACGCAACGGAAAACATAAACAAAATCTCCATATAACACAATACCAGAGTTTACTAATTTCTATCTATAATCCAAAGTATCCATCCAACACCTGCATTCCCATATATACATACATCTCCAAAAGCATTTCAGTATTTTCACAACCATCCTGTTCTCAACATGATTAAAACATAAAAACTTAAAACATAAATATTTACACTTCCCCAAAGTGTTTTGAAAATATACCCTTTCTCTTTAAGTCCCTCAAAATGCTAAATACCCTCGAGCTCCCTAAGCTCGACCTCGAGGATGTCCTGAAAAAGAAATAATCATATTCGGGTGAGACACATCTCAGTAAGGGAAGAAATATACATATTAAAACAGCGTGTGGCCAACATGAGATAGATAGATATCATTTTTATTTCATTTGCAAATCATCATATAATATTGAAATCATTTTCTGAACCTAAACAATCACATGCAAATATTTAACCCACGAGATTACCCAAGGATAGGGGTGATTACCCGCCCATACAAGTAGCACCCCTCTACTCTGATACTTAGGTAACCCTAACGTCACAATTAAAACATATCAAAGCACTCACCTTACTCAGTAAGTCCTCAAGTGGTAGATTAATCTCGTACTCACAAAGTTCAACAATAGTTTACCGGCAAAGGCCCTAAGGATAGGGAATCCTACCCGCCCATACAAGTAGGTTCCCTCTGTCCTAGTGTGTTATGCAGCTACTGCCACATCTGAAGCTACTAGTGCACTCGCCTTACTCAGCAAGCCCTCAGGCGAAGAGTATGCCTCGCCCAATCATAACATGTTCTACATACATACATACTTCTATTATCATAATACATTATTATGTTCTGTCATTATACATTCATGCACATTCATTCCTGTTCATAACTTAACTTTGCATTTCGTTTCACTTTAAGTGACTTTTTCCCATTTACATCATTTGCTTTTGTCATTTCATTTCATTGCCATTTCATCAGTCATTTCATTGCATAACATTTCATTTCATTACTTCGTACTACAGCTAGTCTTTAGCCATCATCAGTTAGTCTACGTAGAAACGTGATAAATCTGCTAACACAGCTCCTTTTAGCTGTCATCAGTTAGTCTACACAGAATTGTGCTAGATCTGCTAACATGGCTCTCTTTCAGCTGTCTTACATTTACATGGTTGCATTTAACATACACAGGCAACATTGTCCATATTATATTTTATTCTCATTGTTTTACTTACTTAGCCTGCATCTCATACATTTAACATATAATTTGCACAGATTCTCATGCCACACAATTTAACAGTAAAATTCATACATATTTCTCACAAAATAAGTCAACCCACATTTAACATTTACATGCTCAAAATACACTTCATTTCTTACATAATTCCTTAGAAAATTCCTTTCACTTTCGTTTGTTTACTTTCACACATATATAACTATATCAACAATCCTAGGTTCAGAAAACATAAATTTCATGGCTGGCATTTTAAACCCACATGTTGATTTAAAAACATATATACATAAATAACACATGTTGATTTTTAATACATGAAAAACCTGATTTAATATATAAATTTCTCTCTTACCTTGTTTCTTGAACTATACCGACAGGGACTCCGGAAAAATTCCTGCGGTGCTCACCCGGATCCTGAATCAAAAATTCTAGTTCCATGTAATTAATCCCAAATAAAATATTATTTTAATATTTTCTAAGCCCATAAATTCTAAATAAATAAATATACCCTTAAATATAGTCAAATTACTAAATTTTCCAAATTAATTAATTCATTTCCCCAAAATACTATCCATCTAACCTTCCCTAAGCTCCACACACCTCAAATTAATATTTAAACTAATATCTAACACTCCTACTTAATTTTCTAAATTATGCCTGCAGGGCCCAAAATTACACCCGCGGCGCTTATTTGAGCCCTGATTCAAAAATCCTAATTTTATTTAAATTATTTCTAAATAATGTACTATTTAAATATTTTCTAGGGGTCATAATTTTCAATTTACATTTATACCCACATATTTAACTAATTTGCCAAATTTCTCAAATCCCACTCTCGCTTTGGAGTAGGGCCTAGAAAATCCCAATTGAAAAATTACTTACGTCAAAATGACGACGACGACGATTAGGACCACGTGGTGGTACTCGTTTGCCAATTTGACAGTAAATTTAAAGCAAAATTGAGAAAATGGGAAAAAATTACCTTTCCCCAAGAGCAGTGCCTAAGTCGTTCCCACAACCAATCTGCTCCAGTAGAAATGTCGGCAGAGGAATCAGAAATCTAACGGCACCTTTTGTTTCCCGATCCACTGCAAATTTACCGAGAAATTGAGAGAGAAAGAGAGGAGAAGATGAAGGTGGTTGGACGAGCGCAGAACAGACACTAGCGCAGGAAATGGATTTACAGAGGGGGGCGTGAATCTGGAGAAGAATTGGATTTCAAATTGAAATCCAATTCATCTAATGCCATCTTTATATTATTTTATATTTTATATATATATATTTACACTTATTACTTTAACCATATATATACCCTATCCTTATAATTTACTTAATTAATTCATTTAAATAACGTTTAATTAATTTATTAATTCAATTAAATAATATTCAATTAATTAACTAATTTATAATTAATCTAATTTCATTTATCTCATATACATTTTTATATTTTTATTTTTTTATTCTATTTCTTTTTATCTGTTCATTTATTATTTTATTTATTATTATTATTATTTTTCTAATTATTTTAATCTTTTTTCTTTTCTTTTTTTTTTTGGGTCTTTACATTCTTCCCTCCTTAAGAAATTTCGTCCTCGAAATTTTTCTAAATAATTATTCCTTTATCTTACTTAAATTCATTTGCTAACTATCAATATAAAAAGTCAACATACATATCATCATTAAATTAAATCATCATTATCTTAAATATACTCTCATACCTGCATCCCTAATAGCATCCTCCTCAGCCTAAAGTGTGTACAGCCGAGGTGGACCGCCTCTTCCAAGTGGTACCTGCTTTTTCCACGATTTTGATTCTGAGTAGCTACCATAGGCCATGGTTCCCGGCAATCCTTCTTGATATGCCCTGGTTTACCGCACCTGAAGCAATTCGGAGTGCCAAACCAGCATTCGCCCCTATGTCTCTTATTACACTTCGGACATACAGAGCCTACCATTTCCTTCCCTTTCTTCGCTAGTCCCTGACTGGCTTCAGACTGAAAAGCAGATGGTGCAGGTCTCTTCTTATGCTCTAAAGGCTCAGTGCTGCACTGAATACTCTTCTCCAACACTAATGCCTTATCAACTAATTCTGAAAAATTCTGAACCTGAAACCCCACCACTAGCTCATAAATCCTACGCCTCGGGCCTTTCTCAAATTTCCTGGCTTTCTTTATTTCATTTGGGATCAAAAATGGAGCAAAGCGTGACAGTTCTACAAACTTAGCCGCATACTCTGCAACTATCATATCCCCTTGGGTCAAACTAGTGAACTCTTCAATCTTTTCCTCTCTGACAGATGAAGGAAAATACCTGTCAAAGAACAACTCCTTGAATCTTTCCCAAGTAAGGGCTATCTTTACGGTCCTCTGATCCTCTAGTAGCTTTGCAGAACGCCACCAGCGTTTCGCCTCTCCTGTCATTCTGAATGCAGCAAATCGGACTTTCTACTCGTCAGTGCAATCAAGTACCTCCAATATCTCTTCTATTTGCTGAACCCAGTTCTCTGCAATCACTGGATCAGGTCCCCCCTCAAAAGTAGGAGGGTTCAACCTCATAAATTCCTTGATGCTACTGCCTTTATCTGCAAGTGGACAGTTCTGTTCTTTAGGTTCTTTTTTCATCTCTGCCCTAACCTGACGAACTATACCCCGCAGCACCTTAGAGGTATCAATGTCCTCTTCTTCACTGGAAGTATCAAAACCTTTCCTTTCTTCAACCTTTACATTTTCATCTCCAGAATCTATCTTGAAAAAGGACAGAGAAGAGATAAAAATTTCATATCATAACTTCAAACAACATAATCATTAAATTAAATCCAATAAAATCCAAAATCCCCACATAAGGACCAATCTCACGGTTAGGAAACATCACCGTCGATGGATTTACCATGGTTTTCTGAAACCGTCGACTGAATCAAAAAATCACAGAAGTCCGCCAAGGGATTTCTGCCTCCAAGCTATAAGACAAAATCCTATACTTCCCCACACCATACATACTTCTCAATGACTAACCTACCCATCTCCTATTTTTTATCATGACTCATTCCTATACTCTGGTATAAATCATTTCCTAAATTGTCAAAATCCTAAAATCATTTCTCTGATACCATAATGTAATGCCCCGAACCCTTTAAACCCGGGTCCGGCACGTTATACCGGATAAAATCCTTGATAATCCATAATTAACCTAACATACGCAACGAAAACATAAACAAAATCTCCATATAACACAATACCAGAGTTTACTAATTTATCTATAATCCAAAGTATCCATCCAACACCTGCATTCCCATATATACATACATCTCCAAAAGCATTTCAATATTTTCACAACCATCCTGTTCTGAACAGGATTAAAACATAAAAACTTAAAATATAAATATTTACATTCCCCCAAAGTGTTTTGAAAATATACCCTTTCTCTTTAAGTCCCTCAAAATGCTAAATACCCTCGAGCTCCCTAAGCTCGACCTCGAGGATGTCCTGAAAAAGAAATAATCATATTCGGATGAGACACATCTCAGTAAGGGAAGAAATATACATATTAAAACAGCGTGTTGCCAACATGAGATAGATAGATATCATTTTTATTTCATTTGCAAATCATCATATAATATTGAAATCATTTTCTGAATCTAAACAAACACATGCAAATATTTAACCCACGAGATTACCCAAGGATAGGGGTGATTACCCGCTCATACAAGTAGCACCCCTCTGCTATGATACTTAGGTAACCCTAAGGTCACAATTAAAACATATCATAACACTCATCTTACTCAGTAAGCCCTCAAGTGGTAGATTAATCTCGTACTCACACAGTTCAACAATAGTTTACCGGTAAAGGCCCTAAGGATAGGGAATCCTACCCGCCCATACAAGTAGGTTCCCTCTGCCCTAGTGTGTTATGCAGCTACTGCCACATCTGAAGCTACTAGTGCACTCGCCTTACTCAGCAAGCCCTCAGGCGAAGCGTATGCCTCGCCCAATCATAACATGTTCTACATACATACATACTTCTATTATCATAATACATTATTATATTCTGTCATTATACATTCATGCACATTCATTCCTATTCATAATTTAACTTTGCATTTCGTTTCACTTTAAGTGACTTTTTCCCATTTACATCATTTGCCTTTGTCATTTCATTTCATTGTCATTTCATCAGTCATTTCATTGCATAACATTTCATTTCATTACTTCGTACTACAGCTGGTCTTTAGCCATCATCAGTTAGTCTACGTAGAAACGTGCTAAATCTGCTAACACAGCTCCTTTTAGCTGTCATCAATTAGTCTACACAAAAGTGTGCTAGATCTGCTAACATGGCTCTTTTTCAGCTATCTTACATTTACATGGTTGCATTTAACATAAACAGGCAACATTGTCCATATTATATTTTATTCTCATTGTTTTACTTACTTAGCCTGCATCTCATACATTTAACATATTATTTGCACAGATTCTCATGCCACACAATTTAACAGTAAAATTCATACATATTTCTCACAAAATAAGTCAACCCACATTTAACATTTACATGCTCAAAATACACTTCATTTCTTACATAATTCCTTAGAAAATTCCTTTCACTTTCGTTTGTTTACTTTCACACATACATACTATATCAACAATCCTAAGCTCAGAAAACATAAATTTCATGGCTGGCATTTTAAACCCACATAATAAAAATATATATACATAAATAACACATGTTCATTTTTAATTCATGAAAAACCTGATTTAATATATAAATTTCTCCCTTGCCTTGTTTCTTGAACTACACTGACAGGGACTCCGAAAAAATTCCTGCAGTGCTCACCCGGATCCTGAATCAAAAATTCTAGTTCCATGTAATTAATCCCGAATAAAATATTATTTTAATATTTTCTAAGCCCATAAATTCTAAATAAATAAATATACTCTTAAATATAGTCAAATTACTAAATTTCCTAAATTAATTAATTCATTTCCCCAAAATACTATCCATCTAGCCTTCCCTAAGCTCCACACACCTCAAATTACACCCGCGGCGCTTACCCGAGCCTTGATTCAAAAACCCTAATTCTATTTAAATTATTTCTAAATAACGTACTATTTAAATATTTTCTAGGGTCATAATTTTCAATTTACAGTTATACTCGCATATTTAACTAATTTGCCAAATTTCTCAAATCCCACTCTCGCTTTGGAGTAGGGCCTAGAAAATCCCAATTGAAAAATTACTTACGTCAAAATGACGACGACGATGATTAGGACCACGTGGTGGTACCCGTTCACCGATTTAACAGTAAATTTAAAGCAAAATTGAGAAAATAGGAAAAAATTACCTTTCCCCAGGAGCAGTGCCTAAGTCGTTCCCACAACCAATCTGCTCCAATAGAAATGTCGGCAACGGAACTAGAAATCCAATGGCACCTTCCGTTTCCCTATCCGCTGCAAATTTACCGAGAAATTGAGAGAGAAAGAGAGGAGGAGATGAAGGTGGTTGGACGAGCGCAGAACAGACACTAGCGCAGGAAATTGATTTACAAAGGGGGCGTGAATCTAGAGAAGAATTGGATTTCAAATTGAAATCCAATTCATCTAATTCCATCTTTATATTATTTTATATTTTATATATATATACACTTATTACTTTAACCATATATATACCCTATCCTTATAATTTACTTAATTAATTCATTTAAATAACGTTTAATTAATTTATTAATTCAATTAAATAATATTCAATTAATTAACTAATTTATAATTAATCTAATTTCATTTTATCTCATATAAATTTTTTTTATTATTATTTTTATATAATATTTCTTTTTATCTGTTCATTTATTGTTATTTTTTTTTCTAATTATTTTAATCTTTTTTTTTTTTTTTTTGGTCTTTACATATACACATCCTCATCGTCCCGTCTTTTTTCTTTACGAACAGAACTAGCGCTCCCTAAGGAGATACACGAGGTCTGATAAATCTATTGTCTAATAAGTCCTATAACTAATCTTTTAACTCTCTCAACTCTGCTAGAGCCATTCTGTAGGGAGCTCTAGAAATTGGTGTCGTCCCTAGAAGTAAATCAATGGTAAAGTCAATCTCACTGTCGGGAGGCAATCCAGGTAGTTCCTCTGGAAAAACATCTAAAAATTTCTTCACCATTGGAATATTAGTAAGTTTCAATTCTTTCTCTATCACTTCCTTTACACAGGATATATACCCTTAACATCTGTCTAGGAGTAGCCTCCTCACTTGAATAATTGACACCAACTGTGGAGAGGCGCGCACACAAGACCCCACGAATCTGAATTCCTGCTCTCCAGGAAGCCTAAATATCACCTCTTTTTTATGACAATCAATATTGGTATAGTTAGCTGCTAGTCAATCCATACCCAAAATCATATCAAACCCCTGCATATCAATACCACGTGGTCAATTGGTAATACTCTTTCCTGAATGCTCACTGGATAACCTTTAAGCACCTTTCTACACCTCACTATTGATCCTGTCAATGTGGCTACTGATAGTTCAGTATTTAGCAACTGTACTTCTACCCCACATAAATTGGCGTACCCCATAGACACGAAATAATGTGTGGCCCCTGAGTCAAATAAAACGATAGCTTTAATTGAAAGCATATTAAAAGTAAATGTCACCACATCGCTAGCTGTTTTAGTATCTCCTAGCATTAGTGCGTAGATCTGTGCCTACATGGTATTTCTCTGCAGACTGCCTCAGGATGCCTGCTACTTTCCCAAACTGGTCTATAACAGGAGTATTTTTGAGTGACACTCAACAGGTTTGTGTGACGTGGCTAGGTTTACCACACCGGTAACAGACATTCCTTCCAACTCAGCATTCTCCCGAATGTCTCCGGTAACACCTTGGACAAGGAGGGCGTGATGGATTACCCCGTTCAGCCCGATCTCCTATTCCATGTCTCTGGCCTCCACTGCCCCCACGCCTTCTCCAAGGCCCCTGACTAGCACCTACCTGAAATCCACGAGGCATAGGCCTCTTCTTCTAGTTCAAGTTCATAAACTCCTCCGCCTGGGCATCTTTGGTGGAAAAGTGAATGTATTGATCATAGAAAATTTCCTCAAAATGGTTCCATGTCAGGGTTGCTGAATCTGGCATTTGTTCTTCTAGTAGCTTCACCAACATATACCAACGCTTGGTCTTCCCAGTCATTTTAAAACCAACATACAAAACATTCTGCTCGTCTGCACAACGGAGACTTGCCAATATACCCTCCATCTTTTAGATCCATTCCTTCGCAATGATTGGATCAGCTCCTCCAGTAAAAGTTTGGGGATTCATACAAGTAGATTGCTTGATAGAGAAGCCCGGGTCAGCTGGTGGGCAGTTTTGTCCCCTAAAGCTCTGCACAGTCTCTTTCATGACTAGTTGGCCTGCACTACGCAACACTTGTTCAAAGTCACTGCCACCCATGCTGGAAGCCCATATGTTGCCACTACTTCTAGCATTCATGTTTTTGCTCCCAAGGTCCATCCTGAAAATAGAAAACATAATCTGAGGACCCTATTTTCATAATATAACTAATACCTTTATCTAACTAAGAACCTCATATCACCATTTAACCTTACGTTCTTATTCTCAATTTAAGATTCAGTCCTATAATTTAGAAACAAAACCCGATGATAGTTTACCATGGTTTTCCTGAAATCGTCACCGTAGGAAAAACACAAAAATTGCAACAAAAATCCTACCTCTAGACTACGGGAAAAAACCCTAAATTCTCATCTTAATTCCCAACATTAACTCACTGAAATCTTGATCTACCTCATTTCCTATCCTCCTCCAAAATTTATTCCTACACTTTGCTATTATTTCCACTGTGCACTTAAGTCTATAGAACATAGCAACCTAGGCTCTGATACCAAACTTGTAGCACCCCCCAAATTACTACCATTTTTTTTTTTTTCACATAATGATAATAATTCTGATACCATAAACATAAGAAAAATCCAACCCCAACCCAAAGTGAAACTGGGGATATTCCTATCCATACATACATATCAACCCCGCAGCGGAACCATGATTTACTCAACCTTATAAACAATACCAAAGTTTTACTATAACCAAAATACACATATACATCCCAAAAAGACCATAAATACCCTAGGGTCATACCCCAAAAAAACCATCTTGACCTCAACTCAACTACTCACCCTTCAGCCAGGGTAGCACAATCAGCCTCCTCTACCTTGAAGCTTGCTCCGCTAATCTATCTTGGTTTCCTGAAAAGTTTGTATTTCTGGGGTTAGACACCTCTCAGTAAGAAAAAATATGTTATTACTAGTGTGTGGCAAATGAGTTTACATGAATAATACATTTACTAATCAAGTTGTAACTGAGATAACATTTTAGGGTAAGGTGTATCATAACTCACACCTATGTCACTTAAAATACGAGTGTTTCGGAATTTTCTATTTAATCATACTTTTAGCTATAATAGATAAATCTTGATTTTTGTAAATCTACACACATATATAACTGTGAAAACTTCCCTAGATGGATAACTGTATGCATGAATTGACCCCGTACGCTCAGGTTGTGCGGCTCGTGGGCTAGACTTAACTCTGACTGGCCTACCAGGCTAAGTCAAACTATAAACCTCTATAGCACAATTTGCCCCCTCAACCCGGTCACTGTTAGGGAGCTCTTCGTCTTTCCTCTGGGCACAATCAACTGTTATTCCACACTCTATTTGAGATGTGTGGTTGCACTATCTATACTGTATTAGCTACGATACCGTGCTCCGTAATCTATTCTGATCTATCGGGGATCTGATACTATATAATATTATGTTTGTATATTACTATTTTGTCATGATTCTGGATAACTAAAATAACCATGATTGTGTATAAATTGAAATATCATGATTCTATAATATCTATAATACCATGGTTCTGTAAAAACTGTATAATCATGGTTCTGTAAAAACTGTATAATCATGGTTCTATAAAAACTGTATAAACATGGTACTATAAAAGCTGTGTAAAACTTTGTACTAAACTAATATTTCTCATGCATGCCACAAAATTAAATAAACTCATATACTATAATCTGTATTTTTTCGTTGTATAAGAAATATATATATATATATATATATGTAGAATTTTTCCTAAAATCCAAATTTCTGAATTTTTGCAAAAATATATAATTTCATACCCACAATGTCATACTTCTAAATTATCCAAAAATCATATTCTAAAAGCATATAACTATATATAACTATATATATATATATATATATATATATATATATATATATATAATATTTTACTAATAAAAATTTCTAAAATAATTGGCATAACATATTTCCTTTACTTGATTTTCCTGAGGAAACACATGCAAGGATTCTAAGCTCGTGCCTGCAGCGTTCATACCAAACCTTGTATTATACAAACCCTAATTCAATCAACTCAACCCCAAAATAATAATTTCATTCACATTTCCAAGGCCCAAATACTCCAAATAATCAATTACATCCTAAAATATCTTACTTACCCTGATTTTGGAGTGGTGCCTTGGATACTCAAAACATAATTCTACTTCGGTCAACTTGATCAGGATCACCACTAAGCCTTAGATATGGTGTCTAATCATCAATGGAGCGATTTTAGAGTGAGAAAATTAGAAGAGAGAGGGAGAAGTTTCGCAGCCTTGGCCCAAAGCGCAGTCTCAGACTCAACTAGCCTACAACCCATTTTCAACCCAATTCCGTGGTCCAATTCAGCCTGGCCCAATCCAGCCATAGCTAGAGTCCAAATCCCATGACCAAAACCCTAACCCAACTTTAACTCAAGGCCAAGGTCAATTTTACCCTAAGTTAAGCATATTTGGCTCATGAGAAAGTGATAGGAAATTTATGAAAAATAGCGAGAAAGTTCAAAAAGGAAAAGAATTATCTTCACCCGACTTGAAAGTCAAGGGTTCAGTACTTCCTGTTTGTGCATCCCTTTCAAGACAGGCCTTCAAAAATGAATATATATATATCTGTGTGTGTGTGTGTGATTTGAGAAATAACAAAAGAGAAGGAAAATTAGAAAATAGAAAGAAAATTGGAGAAGAGTCAGAAAAGAAGAGAGTTGTGCAAGAGAGAAGAAGAAAGAGAGACTGAGAGATCAGAAAGAGAAAGGGCATGCAAGAAAGAGAGAACATAGAGAATAAATAGGAGAAAGAAGAGAGATGTGTGAGAGAAGATAGAGAGAAAGAGAAGAAATAGAAGAAAGAAATGAGATGTGCGGAGAAGAAAGAGAGAAAAAGGAGAGTTATGCGAGAGAGAAGAAGAAAGAGAGAATAAAGAAACAAAGAGAGAAACATAGGAGGGAGAGAGAAAAGAGAGAAAAAAAAAAAAAGAGAAAATTTTCTTATATAAGAATGAGTAGGACACGTGTCACCGTTCATACAATGACACGTGGCATGACCAGGACCACGTCTTTGGAAGGCCACGTGGTGGAACTTGACTGTTCGAAATGTGTTTTCTCTAGACGGTCGGATTGCTACCACGTCAACAATTCATGCCACACATTTAGAGCCATTCAGAAACTGCCACATGCCTACTACAGTGAATTCAAAAAAATAAATAAATAAACAAATAAGAGCCAAGTATCACCTTTGTAGGCGGACACGTGGCCCACTATTCTCAATCGAGTCAGACCCAGTTCAAACCGATTGAATCGGTCTGATTTTGAACGGCCAATTTGTCTATTTTATTTTCAAAAAATTATTTTTAATTGATTTTTAATTTTTAAAAAATTATAAAAAAAAATAATGCAAAATCAGAAAAAATTAGGAAAAATATCTTTAAAATCAGGAAAAATTTAAAAAAAAAATTATTTGAGTTATTTTAACTCGGATAGAAAAAAATGGAAAATTAAAAATACCAAAAAATGAAGAAATATCTTTTAAAATCCTAGAATATTTTGGAAAAATGTTAGAAAATTTTTAGAAAAATTCTATAAAATTTTGAAAAAATATAGGGATATTTTAAAGACATTTTTTGCTCAAATTTGATGATTTTTTTTATTATCATTACATATTCTATTTTTGTATGTGTGCATTCCAATGATTTAACAAAGGGTAAAAAGGTATTTCAGACCTCACATATATTAGTTATGATGGTGAATTGTCTAATAAGATCCCTTATTTAGAAGTTTTATTAGACATTCCTAAAACACACTGACTTTCATTTTCCTTTTAAATTTATTTGTTTGTTTATTTTAAGAGAGCTAATTAAAGACCATTAAATTCAATTTAAGAATAATTCATGATTAATTAGGTACCATTCGTAAAACGGGTGTGTAGTGGGTGCTAGTGTCTTCCCCTCGCATAACTGAACTTACGATCCCAACTCTGGTAAATACAGACCAAAACTACTGGTTCCTTAACTTAAGATTAGTTTAGAGACCAATTAATAAGTAGTAATTAGGTTAACTAACCGCACCTAAGTAAATAACAAGCTAGTGGTGACTCCATCGGATTTTAATATTATTATTTCTCATATTTTGAACCCTTCTCTAGGATATTTTCGACAAAGAGACTTGCATCTTTTCGCAAACCAAATTTGTAAAATTTTTAAAACTTTGTAAGAGATTCCCATGACATATTTTATCTAAATTAAAAATAAATAAAAGTCACTTGTTAAGACTTGGCTGTCTATCCCGCTGCCTACTTCTTCACGCTCAAAAAAAAATAAACAAATAAATAAAAACACAAAGAAAGAGAGAAAGGAGAACTAAGCAAGTCAAGAAATTAATTGGTGGGGTGGCCAATTTGGACCGACCCAATCAAGGTGGAGCTGGACCATCACCAAATCCAAAGCACATGTACAATTTTTAGCATTCAGAATTCACCCAAGTTTTACATTATAAATATTCCACACGACCTCATCCATCATCCAACCCACCACCCCGCAGCCATGACTGGTATGTGTGTCTTCTTTTATTTGACTATTTGTTAAAAACAAAATTAAAAATGTAAACTCTACTCCGTTGCTATCTGCAAACTCAAGCTAAGCCGCCCACTGCCGCAGCTTGGAACTTGGAAGGATGGACTGATCATCAGACGCCGTGGTTTACCATTTACCCACGACTTCTGCCGCCGCTTAATCATCTCTTCCTTTTGTTTCCTTTTGTTTTAGCGACAACGACATTCTTCCATACAACATAGATATATACACCATGCCCCCTACGTCATCTTCATTTTCTTATTAGTGCATATATATGTGTGTGTGTGTGTGTGTCTACATGTATATTAATGAATAGTAAGTGTATTGTATTGGATTAAGCTGAACCAGTTATAATATAAAATTTAAAATTATATATATACTACCATGTGTTTATAATATGCATTTTGCATGGGTCAGGGTATTCATGAGGCTGAGGGACCTCAAGAGTTCGGACTCATTGCACTACAATAATTTAATTAATTAATTGGTGCATTTGGGCGGTGCATTGGTGGTGGTCCAAAGTGAAGTTGCTCCATATAGTTTAATTCTTAAATTTGGGGTTGACTAAATGGGATACTGTAGAATCTTAATATATGTTTGTATGCAATCTTCATGATTATGACGGTGTATGTGAATAAATAATTAAACTATACCTTAATTCATTAATAGATACATTAATTAATGTATGATGAAATAATGTCTCAAATTAAATCAAAGAAATTAAATATACATTCACTTCGAATGATGAGAAAAGTTGTTCATGCAATTACGACTCTTTGGTGGAATAAGTCACTTATACAATTATGTGAAAGACTTTTAGTCCATTACAACTCATGATCGAGTTTGGTAGAATTTTCATAAAATCGGGTAGTGCATTCATAATTGATATTTTTTATTATTTTTATTTTCGGCTAGGGGCACGTAATTAAGACTTTATTAAAAGGAATACTTATGTCAAAGTAAGTGTAATACATTGTTTCAATAGAAATGGCGGAAAGTATATCTTGAACTACCTTATATACCCTTGCTTATTTATGGTTCATAAGGTAAATTAATTAATGATTTTTTATATAAATTTTCCTTACAAGTGGTGTCATAACAACAAAGTTGAAGCTTATTTTATTAATCTATGAAAGTTATTTCAATTATAAACATATCTTAATGTATAATGATTTCATCGATAGTCAACAAAAGTGACTCATCCAAATAATATCATTTCAATAGGATAAAAGAGAACTAAAGGCTTTAATTTCACATACAGTGAATACCTATAGTCAGGCCTATATTATGCATAATTCCTTGTTTAATGGAGCTATGTCATTGATAGAGTTTTGTCTCTATGGTTAGATTTTGCTTTTAAATGGCGCATATTTTACTGACAAGATTTTAGATCTTGTTATACGAATTTTGTATTGTTGTAATTGGCCAAAAGGCCCCTTGATTGCTCAGGTACTCTTGCGTTCCTGAGTGTTGACTTATTACTTGCAATTTTGATGGGGCTTATTATTTTCCCCCTATACCAGGGTATGCCCAGAGTTTCATGTAAATACTCATTTTGATCAATACATTTATCCTTATGATAAAAATAAAAATAAAAATAAAAAAGGTAAACATTTGAAGGTCTGAATGAATTGTAACACTCAGCAACTCCATCACCATCTTCCACACTATGTAAATTTCTATTAATGGAGATTCTACAAGAGAAGCATATTCTTGCTTTTTTGAAAATTCAATGACTATACAAAACCGCTACTCCAATGTTCTTTGTAAACTAAAAGGAATGAATTCTAATGGGTATCATCAAGATCCATCACGACAATCTATGATGGTCATGAGCATAATTACTCCCGAGCATATATGATAGAATAGCCCTTTAATGATATAAACCTAGGTTTGGTTCCCAATTTGTGCATTTCCCCCATGAAGTTGTGGAGACCATCGCACCCAATATGATGGCATTGATTCTATCGATCATGGGGTTGTGCTTTATTTGGTCCCAATGCCAAGAATTGGCTTCTTCATCCATCTTATATGACAAAAATAAGTTGGATTAACTCGAGCTTATTGGTGGTTCTTAGCATTTTTTTTTTTTTTAGCCTAGGCGAAGGTATTCCTTGGTCTAGAGGTCGATCGATGTAACGTCCAAAAAATAATAATAATAATAATTATTATTATTATTACAAGAAAATGTAGTGATTTTAAAAAAAATAAAAATAAAAAATTTATTTATTTATTTTATTATTATTATTATTATTATTATTATTATTATTATTATTATTATTATTATATCAAAGAGCTTTAGGAAGTATTTGAATTTCATTTGAGGAGAAGCCGCAGCCCCCCTTGAATTTCTCTCTCTGGCTCACCTCCGTCTCTCTCTCACTCCCTTCAATTTCTCGACGGATATTCGGCTGATGAGGAAACGGAAGGTGTCGTTGGATTTCCTAACTCCACCATCGATATTTCTACTAGAGCGGATTTGTCGTGGGAGTGGCGTAAGCACCATTCCTAGAATAAGGCAATTTTTCCCTGTTTTCTCAATTTTTGCTTAGATTTTTAGTCAAATCGACGATCGAGCACCACCACGGGATACTAGTCGCGATCGTCATCATTTTGGTTGGAATAAATTTTCAATTTGGGTTTCTTAGGAATCATTCCAAAGCCAGAGTTAGATTTGGGGAATTATATAAATTGGTTATATTTGATGGTATAATTATTTATTTGAAATTTATGTGCTTAGGAAATATTAAAATAGTAGTTTATTTAGGATTGATTTAATGAAATTAGGTTTTTTGATTCAAGATCCGAGTGAGCGCCGCAGGCATCAGTTTGAGATTCATGTTGGCGTAGTTCAAGAAATCAAGTAAGGAAATAAATTAAGTCAGAATTTTCATGGAAATACTTATTATTTTACAGAATTTTATTTCAGAAATTATGTATGATATAAAATTATGTTTGAAAAATTACTGTTGTTTATAAGGAATGTTTGTATATATATTATCAGGAAAAATGGTTTAATTTGTGTGGCATGGGTATAAAATCTTATGATTTATGTGAAAGTAAAATGTTATGTTTTCATAACCTTCTTGCTATTATTGTTTTCGAGAAATGGTTAAAACAGTACAGGAATTATATTTTTCGTAATTTATGTGAAACAACGCAAGGGTCGTAATTTATGAAACGGTGTAAGGGTCGTAATTTAAGAAACAGAGTGTAACGTCCCTCAATTTCTTAACATAAAATATCACATAATAAATAAAATGGTCAACCCAAACCCGTGGGTAGCGGGGACACCTGTCAAACACAGCAAAAAACCTAGCAGCAGTAAACATAAAATCTCAAACATCCAATCATAAAACATAATACCAGAGCTTTCTATAACATTATAAAACTGTACTTCTATACATCCTCATAAACATCAAAATATCTCTAGAGTCAAACACAAAATAACTCTGAGCCTATTACAAAATCTTACCCTTCTTACAGGGTAATCTCACTAGCTCAAAGGCAGCCCTGACCCGCCAGTTTCTCAGGGGCTCCTGAAAATCATTTAATGTTCGGGGGTGAGACACTTCTCAGTAAGAGAAAATAAACTAAATATAGTTGTATGGCAACATGAATATTTAATGCATTTGTACGTATACAGTACATTTCATAATTCTATAAACATCATCATATCGTACTAGGTAAACATATATTTTCACATCTATTAATAAATCATAACATACATAAAATCATCTGTTATAACCGTAGTACTGAAAACAAACTCAGGATGAATAGCTAGCTGGTGTCATATATTACCCCCCATGACAGGTTGTGCAGCCCGAAGGCGGGACCCGACAATTGCTAGCCGACCACTGCCGAATCAAATATGTCTGTAAGTACGATGAGCCCGCCACACCATGGTCCGGACTACCAGGTGGACGTTCACACTCTACTGAAAGCCACATCGACTATCCATCTCCCATCCCCTCATGGGATGGTTAGAACTAATCTGACGTAAATATCTAATCTACACATATAGCTACGGTACCGAGCCCCTGAACTGAACTAAACTAACATCTTGGTGGTGATAACATATAATATATGATCATATATATAACATCATTACGGCCTCGTGCCGAAAATATAGTAATTACGGCCTCGTGCCAAAAACATAAATACATGGCCTCGCGCCAATAGCATAAATACGGCCTCATGCCGATAACATAAATACGGCCTCGTGCCGATAACATAAATACATGACCTTGCGCCAATAACATAAATATGGCCTCGTGCTGATAACATAAATATATGGCCTCGCGCCAAAATTGTTTCAGGTATATATATTCTGAAAATACATCATTTATCACATAATCGTCAAAATCATCACAACATAACTCATATTTTCATAATACCTGAAATCATACTTTGTTCGTAAAATCTTTCACATCATAATACATTTCACATAAAATAATATTCATGCCACACATATGCTGTTAAAAGTCATACCTCATATTCTAAAATCGTGATTTTCTAGCACCTCATACATACATATATATTTTAATCATCATAACAGTATTTTCCCAATCGTACATTTCATTCGTAATACACAATATAACATATGCTTTTCTAAAAATAAATTTACTCAAAATCAATAATAATTTGCATGAAAAATTACTGCTTTAGTTTATTCCCTTACCTGGCTATTGAGAAATTCCTTAGGACCCAAACCCTACGCCTTTAGCGCCCTAAATTCAACTCCTGAAATTTACATTTTCCCCAAATTAATTTATCTATTTCTCCAAAATAATACTCATCTAGCCTTTCCTAGGCTCCATATACCTCAAATTAATATTTAAACTATTATTTAACATCCCTACTTAATTTTTCAAATTTTACCTGCGGGTCCCAAAATTACACCCGTGGCGCTAACCCGGGTCCTAAATTTCAGAAATCTTACTTCAGTCTCAGATGCTTAATATTTTAGAATTTCTAAATTAATGCTAATTAATTAAAAATAATCCCCTTAATAGTTGCCGCACCCCAAATTTGGGGTTTTGGCCCAACACCCCCACGAGAATTCCGTCCCACTAGACTTGTAAAGAATCATCCCTAAATTCTCGTGGTGGTATCCGTTCGTCAATTGGGCTTATATTTTGCAAGAAATTAAAGAAAAAGGAAAAAATGGCTTACCCTAAGGAATACGCTTACGCCGCTCCTACCACCGATCCGCTTCGGTAGAAATGATGGCAACAGTGAATGGAGTCTAGTGGTATCTTCGATTTTCGATCAGGCGAAAATCCGTCACGAAATCGAGGAGAGAGAGAGAGAGAGAGAGCGTGAGGAGAGAGAAAGAGAGTTCAGTGCAGAGAAAAGAATAAAGAAAAGAAAAAGTAAAGAAGAAGAAGAAGAAGAAGAAGAAGAAGAAGAAGAGAGTAAAATAAAATAAAATAAAATAAAAATTCATTGCATATTTAAATCAACCTTCAGGAAACGTCCTGAAGGTTTCATCTTCAAAACTTTACCTATATAATTATATTATATTATATATATGTTTTCCTTTTTACTTTAATCCTTAATATTATTTATTTAATCAATTCAATTTAATAATATTTAATTAATATTAATAATATATTTTATTAATAAAAATAGAAATAAATTTTTAATTATTATTTTTTTTCTTTTTCTTTTAAATCTGATTAATTAATTAAAATTTTTTTTTTTAAATCAATCCACTAATCTTTTATATCTCTTTTTAGGATTTTTACACAGAGTAAGGGCCGTAATTTATGTAAAATGGCTCAAGGGCAATAGTTTATATAAAATGGCGCAAGGGCCATTAATTTATATGATATGATATGAAATGTCGGCGCAAGAGCCGTAATGAAAGATAGTTTATTTTTATGAAAATATTATTTTGTTAGATATATTCAGCATATGAAATACAATATATGATATCAATACCTTAATGACTTAGTTTAGTTTAGTTCAGCAGTACAGTATTGTAGCTATATATGTATTCAAATTATGTTAGTACTACCATATGCCGCAAGGGGCTATGGGAGATTGGCAGTCAATGTGGCTTCAGTGTAAAATTGTAGACACCCTCTTGGCAGTCCGGACCAGGGCGGAGAGGGCCCATCGTACTTACAGACTTATATATATTGATCTAGCATGGTCAGCCAACCAGTGCTAGGTCCCACCTTCGGGCCACACAACCCAATCATGTGGGGGTAATGCATGGCATCAGCTAACTATCTATCCTGAGATTTATTTCACGTATTATACAGTGATATAAGATGTTTTACATATACAAGTATATAACATGACATGTATGCTACTTTCAAATATGTTTATTCAGTATTTATCAGACATATTTCTCATATATGATTTATATACAGTATATACTTATGACACATGAAAATACTCATGTTGCCACACACTAATATTAGTTTATTTCTCTTACTGAGAGGTGTCTCACCCCAGTTTTAAAATATTTCAAGGAATCCAGGTAGGGGAGCGAATAGAGCTCTGCAGTGATAGTGGTCGTTTGATCTACCCTGCTAGAAGGGTAAGTCGTTCCACTAGGGTCAGATGGATTTTGGGGTAGTGGTCCTATTGAACTTTATGTTAATGTTGGGATGTGTGTATTTGAATATGATAGATTTTTGTATAACTCTGGTATTGTGTTTGTTGGATTATTTGATATGTATATGTCGTAGCCTTCCACTGCTAGGATGCCAGGTTCATATGACAAGCTTATTTCCCAGCACCCACGGGTCTAGGTGGATTATGTATATGGTAGTTATAATTATTGGCAAGCTATTATGTAAAAAAATATATATGTGAAAATTAGACAGGTCGTTACAGTTTGGTATCAGAGCCTAGGTTGTTAGGTTCTGTAGACTTTAAAGTGCAGTGGAAATAATACCAGAGTATAGGAATGGATTTTGATGAGAGTAGGATATGGGTAGATTGAAATATAAGTAAGTTATTTTTAGAGGATGATATTGGAAATTTGGGGTTCTATCTTGCGGCCTAGAGGCATGAGTTCTGTGGTTGTTTCTGTATTTTTCTTGAGGTGACGATTTCAGGAAAACCATGGATACTATCGCCGGTTCTTATTTCTGAGTGGTAGGATTGAATCCTAAATTGGAATTGAGGATGATAAAACGAATGGTCATAGAAGATTATTTTTGGATCCTAGTGTGTTAAGTGTACTAATGGTATTACGTAGCGTCATCTAGCAGGTGATGGCAGAAATGACTGGGAGTTTAGGGGAATAGAGCTGCATGATTAAGCAGTTCATGCGTACGAAGCCCTACCTTTTTTCGGAGGGGTTGACCCATTAGTGGTTGAGAATTGAGTTCAAGATATTGAGGACATGTTGGTGGTGTTGCAGTGTACTAAGGAGCAGTGGGTTCGATTTGCTACTTATAAATTGACAAGAGAGGCAGAGCGCTGGTGGACTGCTATGAAACTCCTGGAACAGTAGAGGATGATTCCAATAGCTATGACGTGGGTTCAATTTAGAGAATTGTTCTTTGACAGATACTTTCTAGCCACTGTCAGAGAAGCCAAAGTATAAGAGTTCCTAAATCTGAAACAGGGACAGCAGTCAGTCCAGAAATATGTGGCGAGGTTTATAGAATTGTCTCGTTTCAGCCCATTTATTATACCTAATAAAGCAAGGAAGGCGAGACAGTTTGAAAGAGGTCCTTAGGGTTCCTAGAGTTTATCATGCAATTTAAGTAATAAAAGCTTTATTACAAACTCATTTCATATAAAATCTGACATATTATAAAACTCGGTCCTCGTGACCATCATATAAAACTCGGCCTTCATGGCCATCATATAAAACTCCACCCTCGCCGCCATAATATAAAACTTCCTGCATTTCACAAACATTTCTAATATTTCACAAATATTTCAGTATTTCACAAACATTTCATAACCTCGATTATACAATAACTCCCAAAATATTATCCATCTGTCTCACAATTTTTCGTATACAATATATCTTGTTTATAACATCAAACTATACTTTCCACCATTCATTTTTACTGAAAATATCATACCATATATCCTAGGTTTGAAAAGACCATTTTGAACGATTGGTTTTTGACATAACAATTGAAAACATAAATATACAAATATAGCATTTTATTAGGCTTAATTTTAATAAAGACTTAACATAATCACCTTACCTGGCTTACTGGAAAAGCCTTCTAAAACCCTAGATGCACGCCCTAAAGCGTTCAAAACTCAAAACCCTGAAATACATTTTTCCCAAATTAATTATCCCAACCCACAGAATACTTTTCATTAAACGCTTCCTAGGCCCCCTATACTTCAAAACAACAATAAAAATCCAAAATACCTACTTACCCTGGTTTTGGAGTGGTGCCTAGAAATGCCCTGTTCAAAAACCTACCCTGCTAGACTTGTAGAGAATTTCCCCCTGATCCTCGTGGTAACTTCTGATCGTCGATTCGGACAACAAACGGCGAAGAAACCAAAGAGAGAGTGAGTGAGGCGCCGGCTTAGAGAGAGAGAGAGATATGATTTCTTAACCATTAAGCAACTAAAATATCTATTTATAGGTTGTTGACTCGGCTAACTTTGTCAACGAATTGGCGCCTTCATCGACGAGCTATAGAAGGATGTTCGTCGACGAAGGAATGGGTTCATCGATCAACGCGAAGCCTAAAATTTATCTCAGCATTTCCTCGTCGATGACGCCTGAACTTCGTCGACAAGTGTAGAAAGGACTTCATCGACGAAAACAAGGAGGTCACCGACGAATCCTGCTGCTTGCCCTTTAAAATTTTCCTTACTTCTTCTCTTATTTATTTCCATTATTTTCTGGGTCCAGATTTCTACAATTGCGAAATACACGAATAACCACACATCACCCAAACATATAAGTTTATCCACCACAGTAATCATAACTGGTTTATTATGAAGAATTAATCTCATACCACACGATTTAAGTGTTAACCATGCTGTAATATATTGTTTGTAGAAAATATACCATAATATGCTTGAATACATTAAGGATATGATCATCTCCATAGTTTATAACAACCAAAGAATTCATATTTAAAAGAGAATGGAGATTATCAACCCTACTCACTTTAATCCTTTACAAAATATGTTTAATAACTCAAACTAATAATTTTAACTTTTCAAATCATTCATAAAATCCCTTACTTTAACCCTACAATCTTATACTTTCGTTTAATCGATTCAAATTTGTTAAAAAGCTAACATAGTCTATTCCTCTTACCTTATCCCAGGAGTAGTACTACGACACTCAAATGATGAATCCACTCCGATTAAATTGTTGATGGTCGAATTTGGAACCCAATGGTATTTTTCATTCTTCATCGGTGCAGGATTCGCCGAATAAATTGAGGAGAGAGAAAGGGGTTGAGAGGAGAGAGAGAGAGAGAGAGAAAGAGAGAGAGAAGGGGGGGAAGGCTTCTTGCTTGTTAAGGAAGCCTTCCAAGATATTTGTATATATAAATATTATAACAAGATATTTGTATAAAGATATTTGTGTGTGTGTGTGTCTATATATATATATATATATATATATATATATATATATATATATCATAAGATCATAATCTTATATCCTTATATTAAATTATATTACATTAATATATCATTTTATTATATTATATTATTTACTCAATATTCATTATTAATTAATTTATTATTATTATTATTATTATTATTATTATTATTATTTCGGGTTTCAACATTCTCCTCTTCTTATAAAAATTTCATCCCCCTGTTGGGTGCATGATGGATTTTATTCAAAGTTATATATATATATCGTAAGATCATAATCTTATATCCTTATATTAAATTATATTACATTAATATAACATTTTATTACATTATATTATTTACTCAATATTTATTATTATTATTATTATTATTATTATTATTATTATTATTATTATTATTATTATTTCGGGTTTCTACATCCTCCTCTCCTTATAAAAATTTCATGAAATTTGATAAAGATAACTCAGAATAAATCCATCATGCACCCAACAGGGTTAAGTTAAACTCGTAAACATCCTCATCAAAACTAATTACTAACATGAACTAATGAATTATACCTCTTGCCCTAATATCCCTTTCTTGTATACATCTAGTCATTTCAAGGAACATGCCTAAAATCACTACACAACTTACGACATACACAACCAACTTAACGTTCCAATTCTAATTTTTCAAGTTCCAGTCTCTCTCTTCAGAAACAAAATCATCTATGGTTTGCCGTGGCCTTTTTGAAACCGTCAACTATTTAAGAAAAATCACAGAATTTCGTTGATGGATTATGCTTCCAAGTTGCTAAACAAAGACCAAAACCTTCCAACTTAACCTACCCATTCCTACTCTCATTATCATTCATACCTATACTCTAGTAATGATCATTCCTAAAGTCTATAGAACCTAACAAACTAAAACTCTGATACCACTTGTAACGCCCTGAACCTGAGAGTGGGGCCCGAGGTGTTATGTGTTCCATTCACAGATTTTTGATACCATAAATATCATCCAAGCAGCAGAAAATAATTAAACATTCTCAAATAAAATACCAGAGTACTATACTATGCATCCAAAAAGGTGTGTCCATTCAACCATATTACATAACCAGGAATTTAAAACATAAATTTAAATACTTCAAGTTCTTACAACCACTCACACTATTCTAAACTATCCAACCCTAACCTAGAGTTGGCTAAACTCAATCACCAAAAGGTCCTGAAAAACGAGCTGTATAATGGGGTGAGACACTTCTCAGTAAGACGGAATAGATTATTACCAGTATGTGGCTAACATGACCTCTAGTGTATACAAAATATAACCGTTTGTTAATCAACTGTAACTGTAAGTACACTCCTAAATCGTACTCACACATACATCATCAATCATACCACATAAATCTGCATACATATATTATACGTAATACCATAACACATCCATAATCACAATACATTTAATTGACATACATGTACTCACTCCCACAAAGGATAATACACAAATACTTCACTTCTCGCGGTTCTCAAGGCATCCCTCCCCATCGTCCCCCTCTACATACTGAGCATCTCTCCTCATCGTTCTCAGCACGTACTTCACAACATACATCCACTGTTACACTTTTACAATGACCTATTCATAGTAAATTAGTAAAATGAACTCCTCAAACCTGCCAACGTTTTACCCCATTTATATAAATGACAATATAACAAACTCCTAATATCCTGCTTCTCAGCACGTACTTCACAACATACATCCACTGTTACACTTTTACAATGACCTATTCATAGTAAATTAGTAAAATGAACTCCTCAAACCTACCAACGTTTTACCCCATTTATATAAATGACAATATAATGAACTCCTCATATCCTGCCAACGTTATATTGTGATTTATATCAAGGACAATATAATGAACTCCTCAAGCCTGCCAATGTTATATTGTGAAATACGTGAATAACCACATATCACCCAAACATACAAGTTTATCCACCACAGTAATCACAACCGGTTTATTATGAAGAATTAATCTCATGACACACGATTTAAGTGTTAATCATACTGTAATATATTGTTTGTAGAAAATATACCATAATATGTTTGAATACATTAAGGATATGATCATCTCCACAGTTTATAGTAACCTAAGAATTCATATTTAAAAGAGTACGAAGATGATCAACCCTACACACTTTAATCCTTTACAAAACATAATTAATAACTCAAACTAATAATTTCAACCGTTCAAATCGTTTAGAAAATCTCTTACTTTAACCCTACAATCTTATACTTTCTTTTAATGGTTCAAATTTATCAAAAAACCTGACATAATCTATTCTTCTTACCTTATCCTAGGAGTGGTGCCTACGACGCCCAAATGACGAATCCACTTCGGTTAAAATGTCGGTGGTCTAATTTGGAACCCAAGGGCATTTTTCGTTCTTCAATCGGCGCAGGATTCACCGAATAAATTGAGGAGAGAGAAAGGGGTTGAGGAAGGGGAGAGAGAGAGAGAGAGAGAGAGAGAGAGAGAGAGAGAGAGAGAGAGAGAGAGAGAGAGAGCGAGAAGGCTTCTTGCTTGTTAAGGAAGCCTCCCAAGATATTTGTATATACAAATATTATAACAAGATATTTGTATAAAGATATTTGCATATATATATATATATATATATATATATAGATATATCAATATACATATATATATATATATATATCATAAGATCATAATCTTATATTCTTATATTAATTTATATTATATTAATATATCATTTTATTATATTATATTATTTACACAATATTCATTATTATTTATTGATTTATTTATTTATTTATTTATCAGTATTATTATTTTCGGGCTTCTACACTCTCATCTATCAACCTTTGGCGATCGATTAACCTAAAAACACGCCATACCCGCTGACTTCACCAAGAAGTCTCTTGCAAGCCCTGCATGCATCATGCCCTGCTCACAAAACTCCTTGAACAGTAGCGTACTCAGAACCAATATCTAACCTGAGGAAATCTTTTCCGATATAGTACTTCACCTCAGCCACAAGTTACAACTAGCAAACAACTCCAACTTGTGCCGCATGAGATACCCCCAAACCTTTCGTGATAACCTCACAAAATGCTTATGTCCAACCCGTGATGCTACCCTCACTAGTACCTAAACATCCACACTAATGTAGTTAAGAATACCCACCGTTTTGTGTGTGGTTACATTACATAAAACAGTATTTCCTAATTCATAACTCTTAGTTGTAGCTCCACCTACAACTGTGTTACCCTACAATGTAAAGAGATTCCCTACTATCCTATTTCTCTTCATCACCATCAATACGCCATCACACCTTAGCATTGTCCTACCATTGGACTTATAACTATAATTTTCACAATCCAAAGCACCCAATGATATCAAATTCTTCCATAGATCGGGTACATGTCTTACCCCACATAACGTCCTTACCACATCGTCATATATCTTGATCCTGATATCCCCCATTCTGATAACTTTGCAAACTGCATCGTTTCCCATTAGAGCGGAACCAGGACTCACCAATGTGTAAGTGGTGAACCAAACTTTGTTGGGCACCATGTGAAAAGAACATCCTGAGTTTAAGATCTAAGAACCTCGTGAGGCGTTCTGAACCTGATGAAACAGTAAGCATCTCACCATCACTGATCCCTAAGTCCCCTTCTTCAACAACATTCAAGGATTTTGATGAACCTCTTGAGCTTTTGTCTTTCCCTTCTCCCACTCCAGACATTCTGATTTTATGTGCCCTAGTTTCTCGTACTTAAAACAGCGAACATCCTCCTCCTTCCTAGACTGAGTTTTATTACCACTTGGTCCACTTTAGGATTTGCCTCTCCCATAATCCTAATTACCCTTTGCCATGAGCCTTTCACCATGTAAATCCTCATTGCTAGCCTTCTTCCTTTGATGGAACCCCAACAATGCACTCATGACGTCCTCCAACTCTAGGGTTTCTTTCCCCCAAGTCAGCATTGTAACCAAATTCCCGTACGTAGGCAACATAGGTAGGGAATTCAGCAATATCAACGCTTTGTTCTCCTCCTCAAACTTTACATCAACTCGCCCTAGATCACTAATGATTTGATTAAATGTGTTGATGTGCTGAGTCAAGTCCAAACCCTTCTCTATGTTAAGCCAATAAATATTTTTCTTGAGATACAACTTGTTCGAAATTGACTTAGACATGTATCGACACTCCAGTTTCAGCCAAACTACCGCCGGTGAGTCCTCATCCACAACGTGATACAGCATGTCATCAACCAAACATAACCTGATCGTGGAAACCGCCTTTGCTTCAAGCTCCTTCCAACTTGCATCGTTCATTTCGTCCAACTTCTTTCTGTATAACGCCTTCACCATCCCTTACTGCACTAGCAAGTCTTTCACTCTCAGTTGCCAAAGCCCAAAATTACTAGTTCCGCCAAAGTTGTTCACATCGATCTTAATCGAAGAGACCCCAGCCATTGTAGAACCAATAGCTCTAATACCACTTGTTGATGTTCGTTCAAATTGAACACGTGCAACGGAAGCATACAATCACACACGAAACAATCAACAACCTAATCCAAGCACTTGACGATGAAATATACTCAAGAAGTAATCAAACAATGATAAAAAGAATCAAAAATACAATTAGAACACACAAGATTTACGTGATTTGGTAATGGCCTACGCCCATGGGAGCAATACTTGAGTTTTCACTATGATCAATGGCTCTCACCCCAATAGGGTTACATAATGATGTTTATATAACATCTAATGCATACATATGTGTCTAGTAAACCTAAATTACATCTGCAGTGATCCTCTGGAGGAAAATCCTCCAGATAAGCCCAATCTACAAGCTCCTGATTTAAAATTATGTAATCGACACCAACGGAAACCATCGATGGTTTTGTGCTAAGCAAAAGGCTTCCTGCGTACTTCTTGAAACCTCGTCTCATGCAATTGTCCCTCGCTTCACGAAGCTTTCTCCGGTACATGTGATCCGCTCTAAATATAAGCAACATCCCCAACTGTTGTGTTTATGTTCATACTAACAATTATTTAAGGCATGTTTATTAGTGGAAAATAGTTTTTATTCTTTATTTTTGTTTTTCAAAGAATTGCAAGTAATTTAGCTAATTTTTCAATGCTACAAGGTACATTTGTACACAAAATAATGAAAACCAATAAAAATGTTTTGGTACTATTTGTTTGTGAAAATACCCAAATAGCTGTATTTTTTATTTTTAAATATTTATAAAAATGTTACCTTATTTTTCCAGTTGTCTAAATTTATATAGAAAAGTTAAAAAATATCATTTTATTGTCTTATAGATTTATAACTTCCTACTCCGTATTTGGGAACATAAAATTCATATTTGGAATTGTATGGATTATGACAAAACATAATATAAAATTACATTGAATTTTTTTTTCAAGTTCACACAAATCAAATGCAAGTTCCAAAATCTATGATCTCAAATATTAACCTTTATAATTTTTGAAAAATTGAAATATAAGTTGCCTTTTTGTAATTATTTGATACCTAAAAATAAAAATAAAATTATTTTATACAATTAAACAAACTTTTTTATTTTTTACCCTTTTACATGATATTAAAAAATTTAAGATAAAATTATTTAAAAATAAAATAAAAAATAATTTACACAACTAAATAGGTGCTTACCTTTCCTTTTAAAATAAATGAAATTGATGAGTAAATAGCAAATAAAATTGATGAGTAAAATGGTAATTTTTAAAGTGCAAGTATCATCGGTACACTATATACAAATATGTTTTCTTATAAAATAAAAAATATATATATCATAAGCTAAAATTTTATTTTTATAATAATAATAACAATAATTTACCTGTTAAAACTTGACCACAATCCTGCTTTGTGTTAGTTGTTACCATCTTTCTTTACTATCAACATAAATGAATAAATAAATAAATAAATAAATAAAGAATGAAGGAGAAATTAAAAGTCAAAGATGGGATTTGGGGTTAAGCGTCACAATTTGGACCGTCAGCAAATCCAAAGTACCTAATTTTGTTGAAATTTTAATTGATCAGCATATGATGGCGGCAGCCGGTATCCGTTTTCTATTTTAATTTTCATTTGAAGAATCTGCACAGTGCAGAATCTGACCTCAAGCTAAGCGAGGTGGTGGGTAGCTTGAAGTTGAAAGGATGGACTACTGATCATCAGCCACCGTGTTTTACCTTTTACCCACGATGGGTGTGCCGCCTCTTCCATCCCTCTGGTTTCGTTTTCGCCACAAAAGACATATCGTTGATGTAATCACGATCATGACCCCCAACATCACCTTTATATATATATATATTATATAGGTTAAAAGACATCAATCTAGCCTATTCTTATCAACCGAACCTTAGGTGTTCAAAACACTTCGGGCACCCGAATCACTGGGAAGTTAGCGGATTGACCTGATTTCGGACGACCGAACCAGAAATAAGTGTATCGTCTCCGGGCGACCGAACTAGCGTCAGAGCACTTTTCACCCACCCGGGTTGCCAAACCTTTTAGTTCAAAACAGGTCTCGGGCGACCAAAGTGAACCATTCGGTTAATCGAACTTAGTTTCGGGCTTCCGAACCTCGAACAAAATACTTCTAACTTTTGTTTAGCTAACTGACCCCGACTTCGAGCGCCCGAACCTTTAAAAATTAATTTTTTGACTGAGTCTATTCGAACACCCAAACCTCGGACCGGGCATCCGAATCTCTCGGGTTAAATTAATTTTTACAGAAGTTAAAATTAAGTAAACTGGGTTAATTTTCTTAATCGGTTTTAAAACAAATCTAATAATACCTTATATGTCCCCAACGATCATAATTTACCCATTCTCTATATATAGGGGTTCATTTGCAAAAATTAGTGGTGATTAGAAAATAGAATTAGTTAAAAATTCTCTCAAATTTCCTAAACCCTATTTGTTTATTCCAACCCCATAACACTCAAATACCTTCATTCCTTTGAAAAATCTTACTTTGTGAGTGTTTATTGTTTGTTATATTGTTCTAGAAACTCTCACTTGTATATTACACATTTGATTTTCATATTGATGATTGAGCTAGATTTTTCCCCCGATTTCATTTGATAAATCTTTGGTTGGGAAAAATCATATAGTTAAGTGAGTTTGTATTATCATTGCAATACTCATTTGGGTTTATACTTTTGTGTGCAAAAATATTTTACAAAACTAGATTTCAAACAACTCTTGTGTTAGATACATTTGAGAAAATATTTTTGAGTTCGTTTGAATATTATAGTTAGCATCTTTGAAACACTAATCTGATATTGAGATTTGATATTCTTAGTTTTCAAAGATTAGTCTGTTAGAACACTCTGCGCATATTTGAAATTATACATCTTATTGAGTGTTGATTGCACACGTAGAGCACCAAACTTATAGTTCTTATATCATTGAGGTGTATTGATTATATTGTGCGTAGTGATACTTATTTGCTTGTGTAAAAAGCATTTATTTGTACGAAAATTTCATATTGATTGTATTCCAGGAGTGAGCTTGAAGAGGGAGACTAATCTTGTTGAATAGTCCCGAATTAGTTTAGACCTGATTAGGAAAGTTAGGTGCTACTAAGGTGTAGGTTGAGGTCAGCCCCACGAATTGACCTGATTGTAACCGATGCTGCTCCACCCGTTAAGTGAGCATTAATGGAATTCTCGGGCTTGCGAACTAGAGGCGAGGACATAAACACAGTTGGCCGAACTCCGATAACATATTGTGTGTGCATTTTATTTTTTCGTAATTTATTTACCACACGTGTATGTTATATTTTGAATTTGCGCATGATTTAATTTCCACAAGTTTTATTTATCTATGCATTTGGAATTGTATAGACAGACCCTATGTTGTGAATATATTGTTGCTGAATTAGTTAAACTTAAGGGAGAAATTTTTAAATTTCCAATTCACCCCTCTCTTGGGAATACACCAAAACTAACAGTTTGTAATCTTATACTTTAGTTATAATATTCAACAACTATTCTTATAATTATATTAATGTTATTTGAAATCTTATATGAGTTTTAATCCAATTGTGATTAGATGTTAGATAAATTAAATATAAGTTGAGATGTAATTCCAAGATATAAATCATTTTATTTATGAACATTAATTTTAAAAAATTATGAAAAATGTTATACTCACATGAATAAAAAATCTAATAAGGATGTTGGATATCAATACATATTAGCAGTTACCAATTTGTTTAATTCATCATGATTAATAGTTATAAAATTATTGATTCAATTATCATTAGTTGTTACAAATGTTAAATTACAAATTTATCATAAAATTTCAATATATTAATGAGGTGCATCAATTTCAACATATTAATTGACTTTTAGGTTACAAATATTTATTAGACAATTTTAGATATTTAAAAATAATTTTAAAAAAGTAAGTCAATGCATAAGGTTTCTTATAAATTAAGTTGGGTATGAAAAGAGTACTCAAAATTTATGAAAAATATTGCCAATTTTTCAAAGTCTATATCTAATAACATGATGCTATTTTATGAGTTAACACATGTAATTGAAATTTCATAATTTTTATAATCTTATAATTTAATAATTTTAAAATACTAATCGATCATTTCGTTTGTTGGGGGAAAGTTTCAAATATTAATTATTTTATTTGTTATTTCATAAATTAATTTATTCATTATTAGTGGTTATAGAAATAATTATTAATCAATTTAATTTCTAATATCAATTAAAAAATTAAATTACAAAAAATATTTAATTTAATTATTTGTGGTCACAAAAACTATTAATTCAATCATTAATAGAGAAGGTTTTAATACATATAAACTTTAAGCACTCTTAATACTAGATATCACTCTCTAAACATGAAATTCTAATAAAATAAATAAATAATAATAATATCTAATGACACTTGATAGCATCAATGGATAAAAAATAAATCAATAAATTTAATAATTATTAAAGGTTACAAAAATATTAATTTAATTATTATTATTACTAAAGGTGACAAAAAATTTAATTTAAGTATTAATGGTTGTCAAAATGCTAGAGTTTTAATGCATATGAACTCATAAGCACTCTTGACATTGGATTTGATTTTCTAAACATAAAATTCTCATGAAATCAAAAAATAAGAAAATATAATATTTAATGACATTTAAAAGTATCAGTGAATGAAAATAAATCGATAAATTTAATTATTATTAACATTTACAAAAAAATATTAATTTAATTGGTATAAGAAGTTGCAAAAAATAATTATAAATTAATGAAAGGTTTTAAAAACTAAACATTTTCAAAATATTAATTGTTTTATTTAGTTTTCATAATTAATTCATTTATTAATAGTGGTTACGGAAATCATTACTTCAATTGTTTTTCATCAATTCAATTAATAATATAATTTTAAAATTTTAAATTATAAATGTTGACCTGATTGGTCACACTCAGTTTTGATTATGACAATACTCTTGGTACTGATGGTTGTACTAAGACTTACATGCGGGTTTACCTTGTGCACGCTTTCGGATTAAAAGACATATCATGATAGCGTGCGATGTTCGTGCCGAAGAATAATGAATTGTGCTGTGTATTTCTATTCATTATTTCATTTCTTCATTCTGTGATGTAAATTAATTATGGACTGTGCACTCCTATGATTGGTAATAATTTACATCATGCATGATAAGTAGGTATGATCAAATCAACCCTAGTTGGACTTTAGGTACCTACATAGACCATAGATGGACCTTAAGGAACACCCTTCGATCGACCGCCACCACATTTTTTTGTGTCCTTAAAATGAACAAATACCTCAAAATAACCCTAGGACAATCACATATGTATGACTAAGTGAATAGGATGTTTGTACAATCAAATTAGACCGAAATGTACAATATATGCATGTTTGGTCGACCATACTCCATAGTAAAAATTTCCCTCGGTCAACCGAATTAGGACCGGGTCAATAGGTTGACCATAGCTCGGTCGATCAAACTCGTGTAGTTCATTTGAACCCGGTTGACCGAACGTTCTCAAAATCAACATATTGACCTGACGGTCGACCGTGCCTAAAATGTATGTCAACCACCTGGTCGACCGAGTTCACACATGTGGAACTCAACTGTTCGGTCGACCAAACTACTCAGTTCAAATGTCCCTGGTCGATCGAATTGCGCTAAATGAAGAAAATTGCCTTGAACCTTGATGTTCAGTCGACCAACCGTGTAGTTCATTTTATTCCCGATCGACTGAACCTCAAGAACTTCAGTCAACCAAACTTGCCTCGATCGCCCGGTACTCTCTGGTTGCCCCTCATTTTTACCGCAGTTAATATTTTTTAACGGGGTTAATTTATTTAAATAATATTAAAACTTTTATAATTATTCCATATGTGTCCTTAACTATAATAACCGGAATAATAATAATGATGGTATTTAAATAGAAAGAAAGGGAAATGGAAACAGTAACAGAAGGAGGCAGTGTACTTCGTCGACGAACACAATATTCCACTTTAGGAAAAATGACTAAGGAGTTTATCAGGTTCTCGTCGACGAACACAGGGGATTCGTCGATGAGGGTACAAGAGAGTCTCGTCGACAAAGACAAGTTTCGTCGGCGAGAAGATACCAAGAGAGGGTTTTAGGGAAGTTTGAAATTCATCGACGAAGGTGCAGGTTCGTCGGCGAACTTTATATAGGACTCATCGACGAGGTGACGTGTCTCGTCAATGAATCCAACCCTATAAATAGCAAAAACCAAGATTTAAATGCATAATTTAAGAAAAATCTCACTCTCTCTCTCTCTCTCTCTCTCTCTCTCTCTCTCTCTCTCTCTCTCTCTCTCTCTCTCTTCGATTTCGGGCCGAATTTTTGCTGGTTCGAGGATCTGAAGCCACCACAACACTCCTAAAGAAGTTCTCTACATATTTGCTGGAGCAAATCATCGGTGGAACTCCGCTGAAAATCATCCCTAAGTTGTGGTAAGACTTTTTAAGTCAAATTTGGTCTTACTGCAGTTATAAGAAATGATATTCACATGAAAATACTGAAATTTAGTACTAGGAGTTTTCATTTTCAGGGTATTGATCAGGAAATCCTACAGGTGTGAGTCCAGGAATTCATAGGGACTTTTTAGTTGCCAAGTAAGGGAATAAACTAAAGTAGTGATTTTCCACGCGTATTATTATTATTTATCAGTAAATTAATTTTTAGGAAAACATGCATGATATATGAATATTATTGAGAAAATGTATGTTATTGGGAAAATACCGCTATGCGGATAATGTAATTTTAGAATGAAATATACGGAATTATTCAACTTGTGTGGCATGAATGTTATTTTTCATGAAAAGTAATAATATGACAAATATTATGAATAAAACATGTTTTCAGGAGTTATGAAAAGATACAGTATATCATGATGATTTTGATAAGTACATGATAATTGATTATTTTCAGAATGATATGAATGAAATGATTTCGGCGTGAGGCTGTATATGTGTATGAAATGATTTCGGCGCAAGGTCATATATATACATATATATATATATATATATGAAATGATTTCGGCGCGATGCCGTATTTATTAAATATTTGGCGCGAGACCGTATTTATGAAATGATGTTCGGCACGAGGCCGTATTTATGAAATGATGTTCGGCGCGAGGCCGTATTTATGAAATGATGTTCGGCGCGAGGTTGTAT
This sequence comes from Malania oleifera, assembly GCF_029873635.1. Lineage (NCBI taxonomy): Eukaryota > Viridiplantae > Streptophyta > Magnoliopsida > Santalales > Ximeniaceae > Malania > Malania oleifera. The sequence goes on along the minus strand of NC_080425.1, from coordinate 71,132,304 downwards.
TTACAAAATTATGAAAAATGCTATAATATCATGTATTATATGTTATCAGAACTCAGATGTTAGTTTAGTTTAGTTTTAGGAGCTCGGTATCGTTGCTATATAAATCAGATATCTATGTTCAAATTTGTGCTAACCACCCCACGAGGAAGTGGGAGATGGATAGTCGATGTGGCTTTCAGTGTAGAGAGTAGACGTCCACCTGGCAGTTCGGAGCAAGGTGGGGCGGGCCCATCGTACTTACAGACATTTTTGACTCAACAGTGGTCGGCTAGCCATTGTCGGGTCTCGCCTTCGGGCTGCACAACCCGTCATAGGGAGTAATACATGACACCAGCTAACTATTCATCCTGGGTATGCTTTCAGTATTATCAGCTATAATAGACGTTTTAAGTATGATATGATTTATTAGCAAATATGAAAGTATATGATTATTCAGTACGATATGATGAATGTTAAAGATATATAAAATGTATTGTATATGTATAATTGCATTAAATGTTCATGTTGTCATACAACTGTATTTAATTTATTTTCCCTTATTGAGAAGTGTCTCACCCCCGAATTCAATTAATTTTTCAGGGGACCCTGAAAGATTGACGTAGCATGGCCGCCGTTGAGTTTATTGAGTTACCCCGCTAGGAGGGTAAGTGTGGTGCTAGGATCAACGGTTTTTGTTGTAGGATCCTAGGAAATATTTTTTGGTTTT